>NC_058166.1:7482519-7571036 GCF_020080835.1 Cotesia glomerata | reverse complement strand
TTCATATCTTTTTGTTAAGGGTTATTCTTTGCTCACTTCTTAGTACAAAAGCTAGTCAGTAGTGATCTATCTACTCTCACCTCACCAAAATCAAGCAATTTTCTAGATCACAAATGTCTTTATTCTATTCTTATTGCATTTATGTATATGGTATTCTACTAGTCTTACAACGGATTTGATCGGAATTTGGCACCATGGCGTCTACCTAGTCTATGGACATTGTCAATATTTAAATTAAATATCAATTGATATTCACAATAAGTTAGTAATTGTTAAATCTGATGCACATTTACACAAACTAATATTTGAAATATCAGATCGATATCATCGCATTGAGCAATTTTAACAGTTTGCATGAATTCTAGTACTCCTTTGACAGTCGCCAAATTGAATTCACCTAAACGAAAACAATTTTAGTTGGCTTCCTTCATATCCGTGTTAAACATTTTATCAAAACATTGCTATGAAAACCTAGCATCAATTTATATGCTGATAATTTCTCATCACTATTTTTAACGGTAATAGTGACATCACTGTACTGTGTTGAGAGAAAATATTTATTCACAGAAAATAATGAAGTTCTTGATGAAATTCAATAATTCAACGAATTCAGATCTATGGTATGAAAATGTATGTGACATTTAATCCATACTATATCAAATGAAGTTTTATATCGCCAGTCGAACGAGAATTCGACAAAATCATGGTTTTTCCAACATCTTTTTTTGGAAGTTTTACTTGGGCGAAATGAAAGAGCAATTGTGATCTTAGCTGTATCAGGATTAAAAATACTTGTCTTATTCATTTTTACGCAAAATTTTCGATTAGTGACCTTCATGAGTGACATTGAAAAAAAAATCTAATCGCAATTCTCCTGTGTAAAATCATCTGATGATAATTTATACTGTTTAATACCGGTGTTCTGCAAAATCCATTCATAATTGACTTCATTTTATTTTTATTTATGTGAAAATACTTATCATTCTTCATAACATATATACTTATTTCTCGAAAAGATGTCGACACATTGAATTATTTTCATTAATCACACTATTGATAATCCAGGTAGTCACATTACTTTGCCAAATTTTTATTTTATTGTCAAAAAATTCTTATAGGAATATTTTTAATATAAAAAGAATATTATTAAGAACTATTTGTCATAGTAGAAATAATTTTTATAGAGATTTCAGCTGAAAAATTATATATATCTGTGAACGGGAGTGATTTACAATGTCGCTAACTGTGTCTATGTATGTATAACCCCTTATGTATGTATAACCCAGGCATCACAGACCATTGTTGTTGTTGTAATAATTTAATAACACAGGTAGTAATATCCGGAAGCAACTTAAACTATTTTGTAGATCTAGTAAAACCTTCTATTCTATCTATAAGGTATGTAAAAAAATGCCGCGCACTCTGGTGTTTAGACACGCAAGCTTAACGTTATCTTTTTCCAACTGAAGTATCCTGTCTGTTGTAGAATTATCATACATTCTTGAGTTATTTCTGGTTCTGGTTTTATTATCAATGTTATACGATTGTCGGTTGACTGTTATATTTTTTCGCCGAGTAAAAATACTAATTCTCTTCCCTCCATGTTTATTTTAATTTTTTTACTAGACTAATGAATTATCAAGAGGTTCCTTGAATAATTAATACAAATCTTATTAGGTGACGGAATAGTAGTTACGGACAATGTCTCGGATAGCTTAACTGGTAGAGCCTTTGGCGCGTAACCAAATGATCCGGGTTCGAGTCCCGGTCTGGGCTGTCTGAATTAGTTTTTCGGTCACCGAAAAATTCCTACTGAGTAAGGTCCCTCCGCCCCCCTTTATCCTTTATTTCCGCAGTTCCCAAATTTTTCTTTAATGACAAACTTAGCTATAAATTATGGCTCTTTACCGTAAGATGGACGGTGGTGTTTATTACTCGGTAGGTCTTATTAGGTGACGGAATGGTAGTTACGGACAATGTCTCGGATAGCTTAACTGGTAGAGCCTTTGGCGCGAAACCAAATGATCCGGGTTCGAGTCCCGGTCTGGGCTGTCTGAATTATTTTTTCGGTCACCGAAAAATTCCTACTGAGTAAGGTCCCTCCTCCCCCCTTTATCCTTTATTTCCCCAGTTCCCAAATTTGTCTTTAATGACAAATTTAGCTATAAATTATAATAATTTCCTGTAACCTAAAACACTTTACCAAAAATGTAAGCATTTTTTATTTCTTTTTAGTTTAATTATTTAAAATTCTTGATTATCATTATTATTGTTATTAAAGTATTTTTAAGTTTAGATTTGAATTGAAAACTGGTAATAATTGAATGAATTCATCGTGAAAGTCGAATTAATACTAGTTATAATTTTGACAACGAGCGAAAATATAAATGAGTGCTCATATTAATAGTTATGACTATGACAACGAACTAAAGTCGTGTACGGTTTTACATCTGGCAGCAAGAAATGGAAATAAAGCTATGCTAGAAATTCTATTAAAGGAAGGTGCAGATGTTCAAGCGCGTGATGGGACACCTCTTCATATAGCTATTACTGAAGGAAATACCGAAGCTGTTGGACTTCTTATTCAACATGGCGCAAAGAACATGGCCGAATTATCGTTGAAAAATTGTATCGACGAATCCATAAAATTTCATAACAAATCTTCAAACGAAAATGAAACATTTGTGGACGATAGTCCAAAGCGCCGATACTCGATGACTTTTTGGAAGTATGACCCCGACTGCGAGAACAGAATCCGTTACTACAGACAACAGATTCTGGCTTATTACTTTGGATACGGTAGAAGAAACAATAACTTCAATGCAGATGAGTACGTCTATGTTCAGTATGGCGAAGTACTGGGAACTTTGAACCATTTCACAGTGTCTGAACAGATGTCGCTCGAGTATTGTCTCGAAAGATTTAACAACTCTGTTGTCGCCAAAGGATATGAAAATTTTAAGTCTCTGGTTTCATTTGAGGGAAAACAAAGTGACGTGGAGATGCCGTACACTACTCAGTTGTGCTGATTCAATGTATTTTTGGTTAATTCAATGCATTTTTCAAATAAAAATTGGTGAAATTTACAACAATGGCTGGTACAAACATTTGTTTAATAATTATTACAAAATGCTACGCACAGACATTGAGATGTAGAAGAACAGCTTGACGTTTCATTTAATTGGCAGTACATAAAAAACACACACACTGAAAATCATTATTACTTCAAAATAAAAATTAAAGATGTCTACATTTTTAAAAGACATGGCGAAGAAAATCGGTACAAGGGAAATTTACTTCTAAAGAATTTTTTTATATTTTAATTCTCGTCATTAAATGTTTTTTATTGTTATTAATTTTTTTTTGTTTAGTATTATAATTTCGTCAATTTTGGTTTCGTTGTTTGTTTTCATTTAAGTTTTTGTATTTAATATCAAATAAGTTATTAATAGTATGTTATAGTTGTTATGTCATGAATTCAAGTCATAATTAAAAAAAGATACCAAGATAAGTTTCCAATATATTGTATGTGTGATGTTGAAATATCGTTGTGAGCAAGCTATAAAACGGAATGAGCTATTCAAGAACGGACCTGGGATTTCTATCTTTAACATTTTTTCACCGTTAACAATGTATTTTATTTTTAGTAGATTTTATAAAAATCTAATTATTGCAGCCGTCCTCATGGCACAAATTTTAAAATATTTAGCCATTTTCTGACTCAGTTTGTCGAGCTGAGTCAGTAAATACATATAATTCAAAAGTTTATATATGTATGTTTATATATTATATCTATATATATATAGATATGTATATATATATATATATCTATATCTATATATATATATCTTATATCTATATATATATAAGAGATTTCCACCTATATAGTCACTCATCACGATATCTCTGGAACCATTAGAGCTAAAGACTTAAAATTTGGTAAGAAAATTCTTTTCACCGAGTAGAGGTCAGTTAAGAACGGATTTTACGAAATTCCACCCCCAAGAGGGGTTGCGGGGGTGTTAATTGAAAAAAATTCACATTTGAAAAATACAGCTCTTATAGGTATTAAACTTAGTCAGGATATTCTTTTTGGCATGTTTGAATTTACTAAGAACTAATTTTATGATATTAAACCCTAAGGGGTTGTGCGGGGGCGTTAAAAATATTAAAAATTTGTATCTTCCAATCTATTGCTTTAAGAACTTTAAAACTTGGCCAAAAAATTTTTTTTGGTATGTTTGAGTTTATCAAGAATTAATTTTATGATATTCAACTCCAAGAGGGTTGTGCGAGGGCGTTAAAAATTGAAAAAAAAATGTGTATTCCAATCTATAGCTTTTAGAACTCTGAAACTAGGCTGGAATAGAGTTCGGGAATAATGCCCTTAGAAAAAATGTATGGTGTAAAATAAAAATAAAAAAAAAGTCAAAATATTTAATTAATAGCTGCAATAGATCAAAACTTGAAACGATTTTTTATTTCGTCCTGTTAAACAACCAAGAATAAATACTTATAAATTTATACGGTAGTGTTTTTTTTTTTTTTTTTAATAAAAAGGTAAATTTTAATTTTGACTTTAAAATAATATGACTAATTAATTTTTTACAATATTTTTATTATTTCATTCGGCTTTTAACTGTTTCTGCTTGACCATTCTTTTCACCTTTTCATTACTCAGCTTCTCCATTATCTTCATAAATTCCCAAAAAAACGTAAAGGCGTCATACAAGGCTCGATGGAAAGATTTCTGTCATAAAATAAAAAAAAAAAAGATTAAGTTATTAAAATGAATTATAAATAATAATGTAAATAATAATGTAAAAATAATATAAATAATATTGTAAATAATTACATTTCGTGCTTCATCATAAGCTGCGCCAATTGATTCGCTACGAGATTCTTTTGAATGACATAGCTTCATGAGTCCGCCCATCTCTCAAGAAAACCTTTACAACGGTTGTACAACCAACAATGTATGTTGTAACGGGGGTTTTTATTCCCGCCGTTCCATAGCAGCCTTAATTTATTAATTAGATGTTAACTATCCATACCATTAGATTATTATTTTAAATGTAAATTTAGGGCGCCACCAGGTTGTTACAACGGTGTCCTGGAAACCGTAAGAACATGAGAGATAATCTACAGGGCAGAGAGAATTAGGAAATTATTTAGAAATGAATAAAACTAATAATTCGTGGTTACCAATCATTTATTTTACAATAATCACTCTCACACGCATACTATAAATTCCATTGCCAACTTTATCTAAATAATTTCTTAATTAACACCCGTAAAACAGAGGGGAAACCGTACCTTACGGGTATGTAGACCACATGACCTCCAATTATTTACCAATATTCCGTATTGCCAATGACCAATTTTATTGTAAACTTCTGATATAGAGGGAAAACCGTACCATTTACCAGAAGCTACTCGTCAACTTTCTCAACCTATTACCAAAATTTGGGAAAACTTCTGATATAGAGGGGAAACCGTACCATTTATCAGAAGCTTCTTGTCAAAGTCTCACTCTCTATCCAAACCAATTTAATTAAAATAAAATATTAACCTTATCTAACCGAACTAACTAATTTATCCGGTGACTATTTTCAATACCATAGAATTACATGATGCCAGTAAACATGACCTTGTGATTTTAGACGCGCAGTTAAAACGTTCTGCGTAGTGACAAATATACAACCACTTTCTTACAGAAATTTCATCTAACCACCAATAATTAAAATTATGACTTAACCACAAATTAATAATAATTAATTAAATTAATTCATTAAAACTGATTTTAAAATGACGCGTAATTATCTTAACATAAAACTCACCTCAAGTTCAATTAATATATTCCGGGTGTCGGACCACAGAATTCTCCAGCAATTTTATTTTACCCAATAATCAATTTAATTCACTTAATCCAAATAAAATAATTAAACCTTGTCCAGAACAGTAAATAAGACTAGGTGTTAACCACGGTAAAATTTTACCCACGAGACTTGACAATGTACCTTGTAATCGACGAACTACTTCCCGCCAACTTACAGCCACTTCTTTGTTCTGCTGCCGCCTCATCGTTACTCGTACTCTCGGGGATTTGTACTGCTTCAAACCGCAACAATTATTCCTAGACGAACCAATTGGATTAGTATAATGTAATTTATTAATTAGGAATAATTAATAATTATTGAACATCGCTTGCGTTCCAATTAAGTGAACGTGCGACTGGATATTTACCTGCTTATTCCAACTGTGTCCGGAACGTTCGGTAGTACAACCTCTTCTGTCTTGTTCACCGTCCACTACTCCACTCGTGCTCGCTCCGGCCCGTCACCCTTCTTCCTACTACCTAAAATGCCCGAGACCATCGCGCACTGGTGTCGCGTCGATAAATTATCGAACTCGCAAGGGTTCGAACTAACTACCAGAGGTAACAAAGTACCCTGTTACACTCCCCCGTCCAGACACACACCAGGGTGGTTTGTCTCGATCATCCTCTTGGACAGGTCTCTAAGAGAAAAGTCGGATATACCTAAAATATTATTTATTAAACCCGAAACTACAAATCTTCAATGTAATTAATTTCCAAAACATCATCATCCTCATCAGTCTTGTCCCGGTCATCATAAGGGTCCAGCTCCATACCAGAGTCTTCCGAAATTGGCTCACCAGAACCGACAAATTCAGCGTTGGCCCAGTCCATACCGCGTACTCCGTCTTTCTTCTTCTTCTTCTTTTTCTAACTCCTTTTCACAGGGAGAGCATTTTCGAAAAATCGCGGCTCAGACCTGTCGACCCGAGTAATTCCTTGGCCCCTACGAGATGTGTTGGTACCAACCGCCGTAGCCAAACTCGCCCGATATTCAGCGAACGCTGGGAGCATAGGTCCTGAACCTACCAGGTAACTAGCAGAACCTCCAGAAGCCGAGCCAGATGGGAAAGCAGGAACAGGAGGCGGACCTAATCTGAGCGCAACAGGTCTAGCCTCTGATGTCGTAGACCTAGGGTGCCACAGCACCAGTTGTCGAAGCTGCCCAACTTCCTGAGGTAACTGTAGAGGTGGGGTCACGTGGTTTCTTAAACACCACCGAGCGGATCTGACTTTCCTTCTGTACCGAGACCACTACGGACGCCAACCTGGTTCGAGGTATAGCCCCATTAGATGCTTCCTTCGATGCTTCCGGATTAACCTCCTGGTTAATATCTTGCGAGGACGTCACGACAAGCCTCTTCTGTCCCAAATCCTCTCCCAATTGACCTTGGCACAGTCTTTTAGGAGCAGAGCATCCTACTAACGCCGGTTTCAACGGCGAACTCGCCTTCACTGGCGCAGCTGGAGGAACCGTAGGTTGAGAAGTTGAAACCTGGGTTGACATCTCACTGGACTTGGGAAGTGTCTCCGACCCCACTTCCTGGCATCCTGGATTAGCACCAAACACCATAGGGCCCAAATGTGTCGGCCTACCATAAAGGTCCCTTTCTTCTCGAGTAGCTGCCTTAAACCACAACTGCCACAGTATAGACTCCTTGGTCTCCGGGTTCTCTAGAGCCTTATTTAAGCTAAGACGACGCCTCACCATCCTGGACTGATTCGGAGTTAGGCCATGCCATTTTGATCCCTTGGAGAGACATTTCTGACCAGTCTTGC
This sequence comes from Cotesia glomerata, assembly GCF_020080835.1. Classification (NCBI taxonomy): domain Eukaryota; kingdom Metazoa; phylum Arthropoda; class Insecta; order Hymenoptera; family Braconidae; genus Cotesia; species Cotesia glomerata. Next base: position 7,563,379 of record NC_058166.1, on the reverse strand, counting down.
GACTGATGTCTCCAACTCGACCGAACGACGAAGGTCTGGCAAAGCCAGCAGAAGCAACCTCCATCGAGGGAAACGTATCAATCGCTGCCTGATAAGGCCCTTCTTGTGCGACAACTCCCACTGGGTTAACAACCGAGGGGGTCTCCGTAGTCCTAGGTGGAGGTCCAGGTGTTGGTGCTGGACCAAGTCGTGTGAGAGTTGACTCTCGAGCAGTTGAGTTTTGCTCAACTCGATCTTCCGCCTGTAGACTACATTGAACAGCTACCGAAGTAGTATTCGCAGCCTCTCCGCCAACGTTTATCCCCGCCACCACATCCTCATCCGGGTGCGTACCACGGACGTAAGACTCCACTCTTCTCCTCTTCATAATCTATAAACAAAACCAATTAGTATTTAGTACAACAATTAGACTCCTTATTTCTAGTATTTCCTATTAACTACACGGCGACTACGCCTAGGAATTTTGAGTCCGGAACATAGTGTTGTCCCAAAACTTTTCCTTTATCATTTTCTAATTCTACAACTAACGGACTTATAATTCTAGATACAACGTCGGGACCTAAATATTTAACTCCAAGACTCGCGCTACAACCCGCGGCCTTGTTGCTCAACTTCCGATTTGGGTAATAAACTAAATCTCCAACAGAAACCTCCGGGATTTCGTGATTGATCCCGTGATATTTTTCCTGTTGTTCAGTCTCTTTTCTCATATTCAGTTCAATTTTATGTCGAAGCTCCTCAAGACGTTGGATTCTCTTGGGCCACTCAGCATTTGTGAACTCGATATCAGTTAATTCCAACTCTGTCATGGCACCAGCCAGTCGAGGCTCTTGCCCGTGGACCAGGAAATATGGAGACATCTTTAAAGATGAATGATATGCACTATTATATGCTAATTGGAATTCGCCAAGGTGTTCATCCCAGAAGTTCTGATCTTTTGCAATGTATGCACGAATCATAGGTTTGAGAGTCCTATTGATGCGTTCAACCGGGTTTGCTTGAGGATAAAACACCGCTATCGTGGAAAAACGTACACCAACTTCCTGAAGATAATTTCTTAATAGTGACTTAGCGAACTCCGTGCCGTTGTCAGTCACGAGATACATTGGATAACCTCTTGAGGAGAATAACTTCTTTAAACAGGCTAAAATATTACTTCCTGTGCTTCGACGTAGAGGATAAAATTCCGAAAACCGGGTATATAGGTCTTGAACGACAAGGACATAACTGTGAGCTCCCCTTGATTTAGGGAATGGTCCAGTAATATCCGCTGCTATCACCGCCCACGGTTTTATCGATTGTCTCGTCTGGAGTGGAGCCTTAGTTGAGGATTGTTTATATTTTACTTGCTTGCAAGTTTCACAAGCCTCGACAAAATCCTCAACATCCTTATACATGCCTGGCCAATAAAAATGGACTTTTAGGCGCTCGTACATCCGATCTCGTCCAATGTGACCAGCATCTGGCTCCTCATGGTGTCTTTTAAGACCTCCAGGACTTCATGATCTTTCAAAACTTTTTTCCATTGACTTTCATCACCTACAATCTCCTTAAGGGGATCGGGCCTGTGAAAATAAAGCTGATCATCTACATTTTTCCAATCTAGGAAGTCCATGGGACGCCTTCGGACGTTATTAAACTTGACATCATACCAGCTTAACGTTTGGATATGTAGAAATTTTGCTTTATTAAGTCTTTCCTTAACTTCCATCCAGTCCTCTGGAGAATCATCTTCGTATAATCGAGACAAAGCGTCCGGTCCTTCGTTTGTGGTTCCACGCTGGTGTTTAATAGAGACTTGGTGTGAGAAAAGCTCGACTGCCCAACGAGCCAAGCGACCATTTGGATTTTTAAGTGAGTGCAACCACATTAAGGAAGCGTGGTCTGTTACAACAGTAAACGGAGCACCTTCCAAGTAGCACCTCAGCTTCCTCACCGCCCAAACTACAGCTAGGCACTCCTCCTCTGTAGTTTTATAACGAGTCTCTGCACCACGAAAGCTGACGGCTCAAACAAATTATTAGATGTTCTTTAGAAGTTCCTGGTTCCTTCTGGACTAAAATGCGCCAAGGCCTGTGTCGCAGGCATCTGTGTACAGTATGTAAGGCCAACCTTGTCTCGGAATAGCTAGCGGTTGAGCTTCCACCAACGCCCTTTTTAACTCTTGGAATGATTTTTCTTCCTCATCTCCACATTTCCACACGTTATTCACGCTTGTTAATTTGTTTAAAGGCCCTTGTGCCTTGGAAACATTCTGAAGGTGACGGTGATACCAGTTTATTAATCTCAGGAAACTTCTTAGCTGTTTTCTATTTGTTGAAGTTGGAAAGTTTACGACTGGAGCAATCCTCTCGGGGTCCGGGTATAATCCACTTTCGTTCACCACGAATCCCAAGAATTTTACTTCACTTTGACAAAATTTGCATTTCTCCGGGTTTATGAGAAGGCCAAATTCGCGAAATACTTCGAAAAGTAAAACTAAGATCTGCAAGTGTTCCACAAATGTTTCACTTATGATGACCCAGTCATCTAAGTATGCAAAGACTTGCTCTGCCCATTTTAGAGGAAGTCCTCTTTCTACTAGGAGTTTGCAAAATCTAGTTTTAACGATGTCCATAGCCTTCTGGAATGTACTCGGGGCACCCACAAGTCCATATGGCATTCTCAGCCATTCGAATTGACCTCTTCCCTCCACGGAGAAAGCAGTTAAAGGTATCGAGTTAGGTTCCATAAAAATCTGATGAAATGCTTCTCTTAAATCCATTGTTATTATAATCAGAGCACCATGTAAAGCACTTAATATCCGAAGCATATTCGGTAAAGGATGAGCTGGTGGAATCGTTACTTTGTTCACTGGTCTCGCAAAATCTCCATTTGTTATTAGGCTTGGAGATCATCAGAGGTGAGCACGACCACACACTGTAACTGGGACGAATAAAATTTTTTCCAGCAACACATCAATTTGTTTATTTAGCTCCTGATTAACAACTGGACTTCGACGATATGGCTTAACTCGTACCGGCTGAGCTCCAGGTTTCACCACTATTTCATGTTCAACTATTCCAGTAGCTCCGATATTCGACACTTCATCAAATTTTTTATTTCAACTTATTAGGTGACGGAATGGTAGTTACGGACAATGTCTCGGATAGCTTAACTGGTAGAGCCTTTGGCGCGTAACCAAATGATCCGGGTTCGAGTCCCGGTCTGGGCTGTCTGAATTATTTTTCGGTTACCGAAAATTCCTACTAAGTAAGGTCCCTCCTCCCCCTTTATCCTTTATTTCCCCAGTTCTCAAATTTGTCTTTGATGACAAATTTAGCTATAAATTATGACTAAGAATTTTTGAAGTTCTATATCTTGTGTCCAGGACATAGCACACACATGTGTTTTATCTCTGTTGCAAACTATCGGCTGAAACGGAAAGATGTCTGGAGCATCAGCGAATTTCCATGTACAGTCTCTGCAATCTATTTGTACGCCAAATTTTCTCATAAAGTCCACGCCTAAGACCATTGAATAACTCAAGTCCGCTAAAATACTAAAATACTGTTCACCAGCTACAGACCCAATTTGGATAATGAAGGGGCTCCACCCTTACTTTTGCAAGTCGAGTGATTAGCAAGAAACACGCCCTTCTTGGTCTGATCATCTTGTAAATTACCACTAGCCAAGTTTCTGATGTCTTCATATATTTTCGCGTTAATATATAACAATTCGCTACCAGTATCCAATATTGCTTGTAATTTCACTCCGAAAACCCACACCGAAACCGGAATACGTGACGTTTCTGTTGGTGGTGACCCTGTACCGGGTTTAAAGATTCGTCGTGCCGCTAGATGATGTATAACTGACGCCGGAAGCTGCTTTACCTTGTAGTATCGGTGGTAGGAATGCTGCTTGATGTAATATTTTGGCTGATGACACAATTTTAGTCTTCTCGACTACCGGCTCAAGAAGAGGTGCAAACTCTTCTTCCAACTCACTATCAGAACATTTTTCTGCTTCTGAAATAGTATCTTCATTAATCGCCAGTAGATTAAAATGACAAACGTCATCGAGATCTGGTTCCCATTCTGAAGACAATGACAACGGTTCTTCCAATATTCTGACTAAGTGAGTGATATCATGCGCGTCGAGAGTCTCATTTAAAATCTGTGAACTTGATTTTATCATTTCACCATGTAATTTATTCATTTCATCAGAAACAACTGATAAATTTATAGGATCTGGAAAATCGTGCCCGCGGAGTGAGAATTGCGAAGACGCTATAGCTCTCTCCGGGGATAATCCCGATTCATTCTCAGATCCAACCGTTGTTTTATTCAATTTGTTTCCCGTTCCTATACTTATTTCTGGCAAGCACGTGGGAAACTTCCGAGCTCCCATTATGCATTTTTTGTTGTTGACCAGCACTTTTTTCAGAGACCACAGTTGCCACTGTTACCTGCGATTGATGAGTTTTCTCTATTATAAAAGGACAATTATCACGCAGATGGCCCGAACTCCAGCAGACATTACACACCAATCTACGTGGACCCAGGCAAAACTCAAAATTGTGTCCAGGCTCACCGCAATTAAAACACGGTTTTGGTCCACGCAAATATCGTGGGTTATATATTAATCCTCCATCTTGTGATTGGATTGTAGGAGCTGATTGGACGAAGTCTTGATGCTGCTGGCCTGAGTATTCTACTGCATTTTGTGTAGCCGGAACTGCGACTTGAGATTGCTGACTCACTGCATATTGACCAGGAGTCTGAGTTGCTGGCATCTGTTGTCTCTGATAATTCCTTTGATTTGAAGCAGATCGGTTAGACTGGAAAGGTGTCGACGGCCGTCTCACCACTCCATATCTATTGTCATATTCTGTTGCGTTAGACATCCTCATAGCATTAAGTCCAGTTGACTCAGCTACATCTTCAACGAATTCTACTTCTTCCGTCGAAGTTTGTATCATGCCGAAGCGTGGTTTTTCAGCATTCTTTTTAAATGTAGCTGACTGTGAGGAAATGCTAGCGTCTCTGACGCATCTAGAAGCTTCGTGTAGGGTATTTAGAAGGTCTTCATACGTGTATACTTGGCGAGAAAACACCATCAACCTCAGTTCATCAGTTAGATGATTTCTTATACAATTCACCTGTTCCTTTACTGGAGGTGGAACTTGCATCGCTTGATATTTTTGTTGTACATTAAGCACAAACTCAGTTGCGTTCTCTCCAGGTTGCATTCTCATTTGGCTGATGTCCATAATTATCTGATGATCTGTTACCAGACTGCCAAAAGCTCTGCGGAATTCTTCTTTGAATTGAGCAAACCTTTGCCATCTCGAATAATTTGTGTCCACTCAACGTGCTGCTGGGCCTTTAAGTGTGTAACCTATCACCTTGAGTAGTTCTGTCTCTGTTCAGTTTTCGCGACGTGCTCTTGCCTCCAGAGAATTTATGAAATCATTAGCAGAAACACCTTCTTGAGGAAAACAGATGTTAGTCATTTTTATAATATCTTCAATTTCCTTCCAGCGCAAAATTTTATGACTACTTTATGACAATTTTTGGCAACTTTAGGACACTTTTATGAAAATTTTAGGAAACTTTGATGAATATTAGGATAATTTTATGATAATTTTATGACATTATGAAAATTTTACGACTACTTCATGACAATTTTATGACTACGTTATGACACTGACTACTTTATGACAATTTTATGACTTCTTTATGACAATTTTTGACAACTTTATGACAACTTGAGGACAATTTAATGACATTGTTATGAAAATTTGAGGACTGGTAAATATTGTAACGTCCACGTTTCCAAAAATTATAAAAATAATAATTTATTTGTCCCCGGCTCGAAATTTGCTCGCCGGAGTCCAGGGTCATGCACGGGAATTACATTATCAATAACAAAATAATAAACAAAACACTTTATTTTGAATAAATCAAAGAAAAAGGAAAACCTCTTTATTGACCTGATCATGTTAATAAACGATATAAACAAATATAATCAAATTAAACAATATAAACAATATATTAGAACACTCTTTTCACACATACTCGCGGTTCAAAATCGCGAACTAAACTTCAAGAGCTGGTTCCCCGCTTCCCCAGGAGACTAGCCGTCACCCCTGGGCCTAAACCTCTACCCCGAGAGCGAATGGAGAGTGTCCTCTTCGCCCCCACCTACACGGCTTATGATCACCTACCGTACCTCAGCTGAAGGCTTCGGCACGGGGAGAAGCATTTTCATCTGGTCGGTTCTCAATAAATAATTATTTATTATTTTAATCGCAATTTCCTTCATTTTCTATCCATTCGTCTTGCCAAATTCTAAGTTTTTATTTTTGAAACTCAAATCTTTATTATTTTGATCGCAATTTCCATTCTCTATCCATTCGTTTCGTCAAATTCAGAATTCTTTGTTATTTTAATCGCAATTTCCTTCATTATATATCCATTCGTTGATTTTTCCATACTAAATTGTCCTCGGGACTTATAAAATTTTCGCTTACATAATTTATTTCAAGATCAGTTTATTATTTTAAGATCAAGATTAGTATCACGACCAAGATCTAGATCAACAATATCAAGATCTAGATCAAAGAGATCAAGATTTAGATCAAAGAGATCAAGATCTATATCAAAGAGATCAAAATCTCTATATAGATCTCGATAAAGAAGATCAAGATCTCTATATAGATAGAGATTTTGATCTAGATCTAAAGCAACTAGATTGATCAACAAGATCAGAATCAAGATCTAGATCAACGAGATCAAGATCTAGATAAACAAGATCTAGATCTAGATCAACTAGATTAAGATCAACAAGATCTAGATCTAGATCAGCTAGATCTAGTGATAGATCAACACGACCAAGATCTAGATCTAGATCAACAAAATCAATTTGTAGATCTAGATCTACATCAACAAAATCAAGATTTAGATTTAGATCTAGATCAATGAGATTAAGATTCAGATCTTGATCGTCAAAATTAAGATCCAGACCTTTATCTTGAAGATCTATATTAACAAATCAAGATCAAGATCTACAACATAGACATCTACAACAACAAGATCAAATTTGAGATTCGATCAATCTCACCATCAAACACAAGCGATCCCAGGTAGAAAAGAATGATTTGAAAAGGCTTGGACCGAGCCTCGAATGATAACTATGTCCTAATGCTTTGAAAACCACAAAACAAAGCTGGGGACAAGCCTAAGGAAACCAAAATACACGGCTTGGGCCGAGTCTAGAAAAAAAATCGATTATACGTTTCTGATCTAGATCTTAATGTTATCCTGCTTTAGATAGTGATCTTGATTCAGATCTAGATCTGGATTATGATATTGATTTAGATCTAGATCTGGATTTAGATCTAGATCTGGATTGAGATCTTTATCTAGATCTTGAACTTAATCTGGATCTGGATCTTGATCTTGATCTAGATCTTGATCTTAATCTGGATCTTGATCTAGATCTTGATCTTAATCTGGATCTTGATCTAGATCTTGATCTTAATCTGGATCTTGATCTTGATCTTAATCCTGATCTGAATAAATAAAAAGATCAAGATTATTATCACGATCAAGATCAAGATTATTATCACGATCAACATCAAGATTAGTATCACTATCAAGATCAAGATTAGTATCACGATCAAGATCAACAAGATCAAGATCTAGATCTATATTGAGGAAATTAAGATCAAGAGATCAAGATCAATATCATCAAAATCACGTTCATAAAGATCTATATTAACAGATCTAGATCAAGGTCTGCAAGATAGACATCTACAACAACAATAGATGCTGATCTAGACTAGGATGACAATGAATATCAAGATCTAGAGCAACAAGAGCTAGTCTTAATAGCTATGACTCTAAGATCTTATCAATAAGATCGATAGGATTAATCCCAATATAGTTAATAAGATCTAGATCTCGTTAATCTAGATCTAGATAGAGGACTTGATCTTGTTGATCTAGACCTGGATCATGTTGATATAGATCTGGATCATGTTGATCGAGATCTGGATCTTGATAATCTAGATCTAGTTGATCTCGATCTTGATCTTGTTGATCTAGACCTGGATCTTGTTGATCTAGAACTAGATCTTGATCTTGATCTAGAACTAGATCTTGATCTTGTTGATCTAGATTTAGTTGAATTAGATCTAGATCGACTAGATTAATATCAACAAGATCTAGATCAACTAGATCCAGATCTCGGTCAACCAGATCAAGATCTAGATCTAGATCATCAAGATCAAAACCTAGATCATGAAGATCTATATTAACAGATCTAGATCGAGGTCTACAAGATAGACATCTAAAACATCAATAGTGTTTTGTCGCAAACTCTCCAAGATGGAGAATTTCCGTAATTTTTTATTTTTCTTAAACTATTCAGGAACCAGGATTAGTACATCTCAATTTAAAATAAAACACTCGGTGTTGGGGTGAATAATTATTAATAATTTATTCCCCAATGGGAGAAAACTCTAGCAATTACTAGAGAAAAACTCCTTGAAGATAGATACAGTCGTGTATGATATGAATAAGTGTGTGTATGTAAGTGAAACAATTGCACTAGGTGTACAATAAGGGTGAGAAAGGATCTCAGCCGCTATTAGGTTGTTGAGGTCAACCGGTACCTGTTAATAATGATCCGAGAGGATCTGAGGATTTTGATCCGAGAGGATCAATGTGCGTTTGATCTGAAAAGATCGATTTAATTGATCCGAGAGGATCGAACGTATTTATGATTCGAGACAATAAATTGATTAGTCAAATTAAGATGAAATAGATTTTAATTAGTCAATTTGAATTATTTCGTGATTATAACTATTTTTAATTTGTTATCATTAATTATGCATTATTCGCGGGAATTTAAATAATTGCAATATTTGATGATTATTACGTGAGAAGCACTAAGTTCAATATTTTTAATATAACTTAAATTACGTATTATAGAGCTAAATTTATTCGAAATCTAATTAATTATTATTCATTACTGAAGAATTTGAAGTTAAATTAATATTTAAAGGTGATGAAATTACGCGTCTTATTACCCGGCGTGTAAGTTGAAACAATGGCCGCGACGCCACACCAAAGTACTGCGTTACAACTGTCAAAAGTGTTTAAATTTAATTACGATAAATTTATATTATTTTCACGATAAAGAATACGAATTTAATTAACTAAATGAGTTACTTTAATATCAGAATGGATGAATTACTATGGAATTGTCTTCAATGAAAAACACAGAATAAATGAAATTAGGTGTTAGTGAGGCTAGCGGGTATATTGTGTCGGTTACAGGTCTCAAACACAACTGAACTTCGCACATGGCGTCTCGCGTCTCGGGCTTCGTGCCGGCCGGGCTTCTACCCGCTAGATCATGGTGCGCAGACATTACAGAACATGTTATTGGACATTTTCGCGGAGAATAGTCACAGAAATGACTCTTGTTGAGTCTCGAGTATGGTTAAGCTTATGGTATAGTTATGAAAGTCGGGGTGACCAACTCTCTTTTGCCTTGGTGGCAAAACAGGTATAGTTATTAGAGTCCGGGTGACCAACTTCCTTTTGCCATGGCGTCAAAACAGGTATAATGAACGTTGGGTTGACCAACACTCTTTTCCCTTGGCGGCAAAACAAATGCTGATCTAACTAGGATCACAATAAAGATCAAGATCTAGATCAACAAGATCGAGATCTAGATCAACAAGATCAAAATCTAGATAAACGAGATAGAGATCGAGATCAACTAGATTATCAAGTTCCAGATCTCGATCAACATGATCACAACAACAAGATTCCCCTATACTTTTTTTGAATGAATTTTTTACTGCTTAATTCCAACGAATCTATGATGGAAAACCTTTGCTCTAAAGTTACATCAATATCATGTCAAACCATAACTTAACATCGACGCATCCCGATAAAAACAAGTATGGCAGTAGAATTGAAAAGTATTGGTTTTTTCATAACTGGTTTCTATTACGTTCAATACTTTTGTTTTTTCAACAGGGTATAAAGATGATTTCAAAATGAAATAAGCCTTACGAACGATCGTGACTTTTCACTAATGTAAGAAAGAGAGATCTGAGTTACATCAGTATTAGGTACACAATCAGAACTTTTCAGTGATGTAAAAAGATGTCTTTAAACTTATGTCAATATTACATACAACTGTGACTATCAACTGATGAAAAATAGAGACTTGAAACTAACATCAGTATTACGAAGAATCTTAACTTACCAGTGACGTAAATGTATGATGGTAAAGACGTCATTATGACATACAATAATGACTTTAATACAAACATTTTTTGTATCAGAATGATGTAAGTGAAATCACAGGTTGTGACATTATAATCTATATATATATATAGGAGACTTTCTATAGATATAGATAGTCACTCATCACGATATCTCTTATGGTTATAAGGCGTAGCGACTTCAAATTTGGTAGGAATCTCCTATATGTGAAGTAAAAACGATCTAAGAGCGGATTTTACGACAATCTACTCCCAATATGGATTGCGGGGGTGGACGTTAAAAATGAAAATTAAAAATTTCCGACTTCTAGCTCCTACAGACTCCTAATTTTGTATGAATTTTGTGTAAGAGATGTACAAATAATTTATGAACGAATTTTACGATATCCCTCTCCACAGAGGAGTGCGGGGGTGCGTATTAAAAATGGAAATTTTTAATTTTCAAGCTATAGCTTCTACAGACTCTTAATTTGGTAGGATTTTTTATAAGTAATTTAGAAATAATTTATGAACGAATTTTATGATATCCCACCCCACAGAGGGTTGGGAGGGTGGGTTAATACAATGAAAATTTGTAATTTTTAAGCTATAGCTCCTACAGATTTCAAATTTTATAGGAAATTTTTGTACATGATGTAAAAATAATTTATGAACGAATTTTACGATATCCTACCCTAAAAAGGATGCGGGGGCGTTAACAATAAAAAATTCCCGTTTTCAAACTATAGCTCCAATAGACTCCAAACTGGGTAGGAATTTTCTGTTAGAGATGTAGAAATGATATAGGAACGAATTTTACGATAGCTCACCCCACAAGGGTTTGCTGGGGTGGTTATTTACAATTAAAATTTTTAATTTTAAAGCTATAGCTCCTATAGACTTTAAATTTGATAGGAGTCTTCTATATGTGATATAGAAATGATCTAAGAACGGATTTTAAAACGAATCACCTTCAATAAGGATCGCGGGAATGGGTGTTGAAATAAAAAATGTTCATTTTCATAATATAGCTTCTGAAAACTCTAAATTTGGTAGAAATCTTTTATTTCTCCTGTAGAGATCATCTCAAAATGGATTTCAATAAATTTTACTTCCGATAGGAATTGCGGGGGTGGGTGTTAAAATCTAAAATTTTAATTTCCAAACTGTAACTTCGACAGACTTCAAATATGGTGGGAGTCTTTATGTATCATGTCAAGTTCAGCTAAGAATGAATTTTATTAAATTCCAACCCCAAAGGGACTGCGGAGGCGTTAACAATGAAAATCATTCTTTTCAAAACAAGTATCTATGGACTCGAAGTTTTCTTGGAATATTTTATTTTTAATCTAAAAATCATCTCGAATAGGATCTTACGAAATTTCTCTCTAACATAAGAGTGCGGGAGTGATAGTTGTCAAAAAATTCATATTCTTCGAGATATTTTCTAGAGATATAAAATTTGATTGAATCTTAAGAGAAACAGGTAATTAAAGGAATGGCCTCCAAGGTAAATGGATTAAAATATTTTTTTTTAAATAATTATATTTTCTTACCATAATCGTCTCCTTGGCAGCGGCGAAAAAGTCATTGTAAGGTTTCTAAAATTTAACTTTACATGTAGCTATATAGTCAACGGACTAAGTATTTTGCATACATTTTATTTTTGCTGATCACATAACCAATGAATTGTTATTATTACGGGATCGCGGGAACGTAACAGATAAAAATGAAAACATTTTCTAAACACTTGAGATGTGGAAAACAAATTTGGCTATTCATTTTAAGAGATTTCGTAAAATCAAAAATTAAAATCGTAAATCCAAAAATGATTATTTATTTTTGAAGAAAGCCGAGAATGTTATAGTGATTGCACATTAAAACTTACAATGGATATTTGCTAGAATTATGACATGGATAAACGGTACATAGCAATCCGATAGAATGTTTAATCTGTGCAAGTCAGAACAATACTCCTATTGAATTTCAAGTCTAGATCAGAAAATACAATTCTATAAAGTGCCCAGCGGAGCGGCCGGGTAACAGCTTGTAAGATCATAAGGGAAAGTCAGTTTTACGTCAAACTTATGTTAAAATCTTGTGACATTCTTATGACATTCGACTGACGTCAGATGAACGTTATGTGTTCACTGGGTAATGACATTTCTTTTAAAAAAATTTCAATTGCAAATCAACAACAATCCAAAAGAACCTACTACCAAATATTGAACAACAATAGAGGCTGATCTAGATTAGGATCACGATAAAGATCAAGATCTAGATAAACAAGATCAAGATCTAGATCGAGGAGATCTAGATCAGCTAGATCTAGATCTAGATAAACACGATCCCAATGTAGATCTCGATCAAAAAGATCAATATCTAAATCTAGATCTAGATCAACAGGATCAAGATATAGATCTAGATAATCAAGATCAAGATATAGGATTAGATCCAGTTCTAGGTCATTCCGACGATCTTTATTTACAGATCTAGATCTAGATCTCCAAGATAGACATCGGCAACAAGATCAAGATTTAGATTCGATTAATCTCATCATCGAACACAATAACTTGTAGAAAAGAATGACTTGAGAAGGCTTGTACTAAGCCTTGGATGATAACTATGTCCTAATGCCTTGAAAACCAAAAAACGAAGCTCGGGACAAGCCTAAGCGAACCAAAATACGGCTTGGGCCGAGTCTTGAAAAAAAATAGACCATATGTACCTGATCTAGATCTTAATGTTATCCTGCTCTAGATATTGATCTTGATTGAGATCTAGATCTGGATTTTGATCTTGATTTAGATCTAGATCTGGATTGAGATCTTAATCTAGATCTCGATTTTTATCTGGATCTGGATCTTGATCAACAAGATATAGATCTAGATCAACAAGATCTAGATCGAGATCAATTAGATTAAGATCAACAAGATCTAGATGCAGATCAACTAGATTGAGATCAACAGATCTAGTTGTAGATCAACGAGATCTACATCTAGATTAACAAGATCAATATCTAGTTCTAGATCAACAAGATCTAGATCGAGATCAACAAAATGAAGATGTAGATCTAGATCCTCAAGATCCAGATCTAGATCTAGATCTAGAACTACGTCTTATCATCAAAATCAAGATCTCGATCTAGATCTAAATAAAAAAGATCATCTCTATCTAGATCTAAATCATCAAGATCCAGATGTAGATCATGAAGATCTATATTAACAGATCTAGATCTAGATCTCCAAGATAGACGATCTAGATCATGAAGATCTATATTAACAGATCCAGATCTAGATCTTCAAGATAGACATCTTCAACAACAAGATCAAGATATAGATTCTATCAATGTCATCATCGAACTCAAGCGATACAAGGTAGAAAAGAATGACGACAAAGCTTGGACCAAGCCTAGGATGATCTATGTCCTAATGCTTTGGAAACCAAAACGAAGCTCTGGACAAGCCTAAGGAAACTAAAATACAAGGCTTGGGCCGTCTTGAAAAAAAATGGACCACACGTACCTGATCTAGATATTAATGTTATTCTGCTCTAGATGTTGATCTTGATTTGGATCAAGATCAAGATCTAGATTAGGATTACGATCAAGATCAAGATCTAGATCAACAAGATGAAGGTGTAAATTAACAAAATCAAGATTTACATCAACAAAATCAAGATCTAGATCAACAAGATCAAGATCTAGATCAACAAAATCATGATTTGGATCTAGATCTAGATGAACAAGATCAAGTTCTCTATCTAGATCTTTATTAACAAGGTCTAGAGCTAGATCAATGATATCTAGATCTAGATGAACTAGATTGAGATCAACAAGATCTAGATCTAGATCAACTAGATCTAGATCAACAAAATCAAGAAGTAGATCTAGATCCTCAAGATCCTGACTACATTAAGAGAATCCAGATCTTGATCAACAAGATATAGATCTACATCAACAGGATCAAGATTAAGATCTTGTTACAATACTTTTCCCCATAATTTAACTAAATTGGACCGATGGCGGAGATATCAGTTGGGTAGGGTACTTTACGATCGCCCTTCTAAATATATAATAAACTAACCCGGAAACCCAACAGGCTTGGTTAGTGCACATTAGGATGCCAGGTAATTTTTATGAAAAATTAGAAAAAATAATAAATTCCAGCGGCCGCGCCGGACGATCAATCAACGATTCGAGTTAATGCCGATCAAACTCGCAGGTTGCAGTACAATTATAATTAATTAGGATAAAATACATAGTAAGAAACAACAAGTAATTAAATCTATGTTATATTCCAAAAGATTCTACGAAAATGATGGACAGATGACAAGGAAGTAATGCGGAAAGTAACTTACATAAAATATATCATTAATGAATCAAAAAATATCAACAAAAATAAATTATTTATTCATAAACGGTGTTACTTAAAACTAAATCTGCTTTCCAAATAACAGAATTAATCCTTTATGGAATAAATATATTAGATTTCAAGAATTAAACGAATATAAACGATAATTTTAGATATTAGCCTTTTGATATTATTTATTAAAGTACTAATAATTAATGTAAGTGTACTTTGATTAGTAATTGCTAGCAATTTCAGGGACCCACACGAGGCTTTCGGGATAGGTACAAGTGTTTCCTTTAAATAACCCTTACTCGCTACGGGATCGAACCGATAAATCAATAGTGAATTTAGTTAAACAATAAAAAAATAAATTATTTAAGCCAGGAGACAGCGGTGCGCGGATATTAATCGATCTCAACTTGTGAGTACTCACAAAAAGGAAATTCAACCCAAGGGACGAAATCCAAACTCCTTACAATAGCGGAGGTCCTGCGCGTGTACCTCACACCAAGCGGGCCATCGCGTGTCTGCTCAATTTTAGTCACCGTAAACTGTTCGAGGCCTCGTGTTCGACAACACGGGCCTCTCTAGCCATTTTCCCTAATTCAATAAACTCTTTGCTCGCGATCGATATTGTAGGGCCTCACCCGTGCGAGTAAATGCTATGAGATTTATCACTTATAGTAAAATTAGGTACTATATGACAATCTTTTACGGCAATGCACACAAATAATGATAATAATAAATAATAATAATAAATTTTAAATAATTAATTATACATGTCTGAAATAAAGATAAAATAAATTCTTAAATCAATAACCATAATATTAGAAATTTCAAATATAAATAATACTAACGATATTTAATTCAATAAATAAATTAATAAATAAATATAAATTAATAAATTCAAAGACACAACAAGTGTGGGTCTGTTGCAAAATTTAGGCGCAGGGAGGCACGCACATCAACAAGATAAAGATCTAGATCAACAAGATCAAGATCTAAATCAACGAGATCTAGATCTAGATCAAAAAGATAAAGAACTAGATGAAAAAGAACAAGATATAGATCATGAAGATCTATATTAACAGATCTAGATCTACAAGATAGACATCTACAACAACAAGATCAAGATTTAGATCAAAGAGATCAAGATTTAGATCTAAATCAACAAGATCAATGACATTTCTTCATTAATGTGAAACATCGTGTGTGTACAAGTAATATGCTTAAAAGATAATATTATTACAGGAACTAATATAGCCTGATTAAAAAATGAAGTATTACGAATTTCTTACAGAAACTGTTAACTTTATTTAATAAACATCTATTTACATATAATATAAAAATTCTATATTGATATCAAGTGGCAACAATTTAAATATTTTCATCTGTGACTTCGGTAATAGTTATATTCAATGTTTCCTTTGCCGGTATTACTTTGACCATTGGTCGATGATAACTAAAGTACGTCACAAAAGTATTAGATAGAACATTATCAAAATATCTCACAAATACAGCATCTATTGTTGTTCCATATTTGGTAGTAGATTCTCTAGGATCGTTGTTTATTTGCAACAGAAATTCTTTTTAAAGTAATGTCATCAACGGCATTGATTAGCTCTTGCAAAATTTACATTAAAATCTTCAGCTAAAATTAATGGTAGTTTATGTTCAATCGTTCTAATAACTATTGAACCTATTCGACTATAAGGATAATAATAACCTTTCATGTAAAAATAAAATTATATGATCCATTCTGTTATTAGGTGAAACGTATACTATACTACAATCATAATTAATTCACTTCCGTTCTCTAGTTTAACATGTGAAGCACTCATATCACCAATAGATGTTTGGGAAACATGAACTTTTGTAGCATTCTAAACTGCTAAATCGATGTTGAGTGTAGTGTCATGTGAAGTGTTGTTGTTTTTGTAAACGGCCACTACAGCGGCTATAACATTTTGTCGTTTTAATTTTGCAATACAATGAAAGACTGAATTTTTCTGTTCTTTTTCCTTATTTTTTTTTACGGTCTCTTGTTTTGAAGAGTAGATGAAATAGCAGTTACTGGTTCTTCATTATTTACTTCTAATATTTAAGTTTGAAGAGGTAGACGGTCCGAAAATGGTTTGTGAAGATTGTATACGCTTTCTTCTTTCCGCTTCACAATGTTTCAATTTGTCTCTGTTCCGCTCCCTGTATTGTTTTCGACTATCTCTTTTACCATTGTTTACTCTGAAAAAAAATATAAATATGTTCATAAAATCTAAGATAAAAATTAAAATAGTCTGGTACTATTCGATTAAAGTGTTGCTTTAATATACTCATGAACATAAATCTTCCTTAATTATTGCAATATATAACTAAAGATTTGACAATATAAATTTTATTAAAAAATTTTTCCATATTAATTCCTCATGAAAAATAAAAAAATAATTAATCGATCATAATATTAATATAATTTATATAATTGTTAATCTTAATATAATTTATATAATGACTAATATGATAAATATAAATATCTATATATATAATTAATTAAATATAAAAATCTAATAATTACATTTATAGACACTTGAAAGATACGATCTACTTACTGATTACTTGGTAGTATGCCATAGTGTAGTTTTACTTTCTTTGCACGAGGTTGATCACTTTGATCTTCTGAGTTATCACTATCACACATATTTAATTGTTAATAATTAAAATAAAAATATTTCACATCAAAATTAAATAAAACGCTGGTTATGTGTACCGTAGTTAACAACAACGTCGAACTGAGTGAGAAGCCACACCGTACATATAAAACCCACTCTACTACATATAAAATATATATATATGTATTACCTCAGTATAGCGTGGCGACCCGTCGCCACGGCAAGTGTGGTCACGCAAACAATTCGGTCTACAAGTGAGCCTATAGATGTTTCACATCAAAAAATCAAGATCTAGATTATTAAGATCTTATATATCTTAATATAGATCTAGATCGAGATGAAAAATCCAGATCTAGATCTAGATCTAAATCCAGATCTAGATCTAGATCTAAATCCAGATATAGATCTAGATCTAAATCCAGATATAGATATAAAATAAGATTAAAATCTAGAGCATTATAAAATTAAGATCTAGATCACGAACATATGGGCCATTTTTTTTCAAGCCTCGGCCAAAGCCTCGTATTTTTGTTCCTTCAGGCTTGTCCCGAGCTTCGATTTTTGGTTTTCAAAGCATTTGGACATATTTATTATCCTAGGCTCGGCCCAAGCCTTGTCGTCATTCTTTCTACCAGTGATCGCTTGTGTTTGATGATGAGATTGATCGAATCTAAATCTTGATCTTGTTGTAGATGTCTATTTTGTAGATCTAGATCTCTTAATATAGATCTTCATGATCTGGATATGGTCTTGATTATCTAGATCTATATCTTGATCTTGTTTATCTATATCTAGATCGAGATGTTGATCTTGTTGATTTAGATCTTGATCTTGTAGATCTAGATTTTGATCTTGTTGATCGATATCTTGATCTTGATCTTGATCCAGATCAGGATTACGATCCAGATCCAGATAAAGACCAAGATCTAGATTAAGATCTTAATCCAGATCTAGATCTAAATCAAGATCTCAATCCAGATCTAGATCTCAATCAAGATCTAGATCTCAATCCAGATCCTGATAAAAATCCAGATCTAGATCTGAATTATGATCACCGTCTAGAGCAGGATAACACATCCAGACCATTAAGATCTAGTTCAGTATTTTAGTTCCCTTAGGCTTGTCCCGAGCTTCATTGTTTGGTTTTCAATGCATTGGGACATAGTAATCATCCTAAGCTAGGTCTAAGCCTTGTCAAGTTATTCTTTTCTACCTGGGATCGCTTGTGTTTGATGATGATATCGATCGAATCTATATCTTGATCTTGTTGGTGTAGACGTCTATCTTGTAGATATAGATCTGTTAATATAGACCGAACAAAAACAGTTTAACTGTAAAAAATTGCGCCGTCCACGTTCATAGAACTCATCTCAATAACATTTGCACTTTACAAAAAAAATTAGGCTCGTTTCAATAATTTTCATTCTCTACAAATAGATGTGAAATACAAAAAAATACCAAGAAACCGTCATATCGTTGAAAAAATGGAAATAAAATTTGTTAAAAATTAAAAAAAAAAAAAATTTTTTATCGTACTTGGCGCGCGTCTTTGAGTACCGCAAATTTTTTTTGGAAGCATGTCAACTCAAGAAAAAACGATTTCGGTCGTATATATATAATCATATTATATATTTATATAGATTTACATTAGTCAAGGATACTGAACTCATTGAAAACATTGCTTAGTGTATTAATTATCAGTTTTAGTGAAAAAACCCGTTTTTAAAATTTTTTTTAGATCTTTAGTGAAAACAACTGTCAATATGGTGGGTGTTCAAGAAATCTGAAATTATATAAAATTTTCGGATTTATTTTTTTTAGCTTCGTCATTAATCTTTAATGAAGAACCTTATGAAATATTAAAGCTTGATATTGCATCGTTTAATTATAATTAACACATTTTGATTGGCACACACCGCATTTTCCCAATGTAGTCGGCCATATGTTTCATTTTTTAGTAAACATGTGCCGCTCTACGAGGATGAATTACGTATAAAATTTGAATTTCCCGGGATTTGTATCACCTCGTATACGGTGCTGTTTGTGAACGGAGTCGTATTGTTTGTTTGCTGTACCTTAGTCACATCGTTAGTTCATTATATCGAATTATATACAATACTTTCTCGCAGAGAGCTCAAAGTAAATAAACAAAGTAAATAAATTAAAATACCGTTCTGCTCACAGTCGGTACTCATAGTCGGTAGTCTGGCGCTCCGTTTACAACGTATTTGAATGAAACTTGGCGCTAGATTCTACCGAATCTGTGGAAAACGATAACAGCAAGCATTCTACTTTAGTTCATTAACACGTGTGTGAGCATCTTTAAGATTGGAGTTTACTTTTCTACGGTACTAACTTAAATCTCGCGTTGGCTGCAGTTTTTACCGCAAACTATCCCTTTGAAGCTACAGTTTATGTAGATATGATTCCAGTGCGCCCTGGCGGCCGTAAATGTAAGCTGTAAATTTCTTTTTTTAACTGTAGACGCGTATCTATAGGAGGATTACTACACATTCTTATTTTATTTAGTATATGACATGTCACTTTTTACATAAAAAAAAAGTCGGGATCGAAAAATGTGAGCGCGCTACAGTATGTGCTGATAAAATTTAATAATTTCAAGTAAATAAATTGTTATAAGTGAATATAAATTAATTAATACTGTAAAATAAATTATGAATCTCTGCTATAATAAACAAATTAGTAAAAAAAAGTACCGTAGAATTAAATTAAATTTCGCAACCTCAAAAAACCGTTCTGCTTACAGTAAACACATTCGGTAGTCTGGCGCTCCGTTTGCAATGGGATTTTTGAACGGAACTTGGTGCCAGATTCTACCGAATCTGTAGATCTCCATGATCTAGATCTGGATCTTGATGATCTTGATGATCAACAATTGGAGCCGGATAACAATAAGATCTAGATCAGGAACATATGGGCCACTTTTTTTCAAGACGGCGCAAGCCATGTACTTCGATTCTCTTAGGCTTTTTCCGATCTTCTTTTTTTGGTTTTTGAAGCATTGGGAGACAGTTTCCTAGGCTTGAACGCAAGCCTTGTGACATTCTTTTCTACCTGGGATCGCTTGTGTTCGATGATGAGATTGATCGAATCTAAATCTTGATCTTGTTGTTGTAAACGTTTATCTTGTATATCTTCATGATCTCGATCTGGATCTTGATGATCTAGATCTAGATCTTGATCTTGTATATCTAGATCTAGATCTTGATCTTGTATATCTAGATCTAGATCTTGATCTTGTATATCTAGATCTAGATCTTGATCTTGTATATCTAGATCTAGATCTTGTTTATCTAGATCTTGATCTTGTTGATCGAGACGATCTTGATCGTGATCCAAATCTAGATATTGATCATGATCCAGATCATATAGAGCTCTAGATCTTGATCTTGTTGATCGAAATATGGATCTTGATGATCTAGATCTAGATCATGATCTTTTTGATCTAGATCTAGATCTGGATCTTGTTTATCAAGATCTAGATCTTGATTTTGTTGATCTAGATCTCGACCTTGTTGATCTGGATCTTGATCTTGTAGATCTAGATCTTGATCTTATTGATCGAGACGATCTTGATCGTGATCCAAATCTAGATATTAATCATGATCCAGATCATATGGAGCTCTAGTCCTAGACTAGATCTAAACATAGACTCGATCTAGATCTAGATCATCTAGATAAACAAGATCAAGATCTCTATCTAGATAAACAAGATCAAGATCTCTATCTAGATAAACAAGATTAAGATCGATATCTTAGACCAGATTGACATCAACATAAAGATCTAGATCTAGATTAAAAAAATGTGAGCCGTCATGGGGCGCCTGGTTTTTTTTGTGAATGGCCACTCCAGCGGCTCTAAAATTTTGTCGTTTAAATTTTGCAATACAATAAAAGACTCAATTTTTCTCTGTTCTCTTCCCTGTATCTTTTTTGACGGTCTCTTTTATTCTGAAGAGTAGATGAAAGAGCAGTTACTGGTTCCTCATCATTCACTTGCATTATATTTGAGTTTGAAAATGTAAACGGTCCGACAATGCTTTGTGAAGATTGTATACGCTTTCTTCTTTCCGCTTAGCGATGTTTCAATTTGTCTAATTTCAATATGAATATAATTAATTAAGTATAAAAATATAATAATTACATCTATAGACACTCAAAAAATACGATATACCTACTGATGACTTGGTAGTATGCCATAGTGTAGCTTCACTTTCTTTGTACAAGATTGATCACTTTGATCTGTGTTATCACTATTACACATATTTAATTGTTAACAATTAAAATAAAAATGTTTCACACTAAAATTAAATAAAACGCCGGTTATGTGTACGGTAGTAAACAACAACGTCGAACTGAGTGAGAAGCCATACCGTACACTCTACTGCATAAAAAATATATATATTTATGTATATATATATATATATATATATGTATATACGTTACCTGAGTTACACCTAAGTTAAACCTAAGTTACACCTAATTACTACTTTTTTGCTACTGACCGTATACCTATCCCTGTATGAAAACACACCGCACGGGAGGGTTTACTGAGGTGGACCTACAACCCCGCTGTCCATTTTACAGCAACAAAGAGAGTTTATTTCTAATGAATTTTTAATATTAAGTAGCAAGTAACAAGTAGCAAGTAGCAAATTTACTTACGATCAAGATCATAATCATGATCTAGATCAAAATCCTGATCAAGATCTCGTTATATATTATCATCTTGTCAATCTAGACCTAAATCTCTTTCATCTAGATCTAGATATATATTAAGATTTTAATAATCTAGATCTCGATTTTTTTATGTGGAACATCTATAGGCTCACTTGAAAACCGAATTGTTGGCGTGGTGACACTTGCGGTGGCGATAGGTCGCCAGGCTATACGCAGGTATACATAACCTACGTTTTATTCAATTTTACTGTGAAACTTATTTCTTTTAACTGTTGACAATTAAATATGTGCGATAGTGATAACTCAGAAGATCAAAGTGCTCAACCTTGTGCAATGAAAGTGAAACTAAACTATGGCATACTACCAAGTCATCAGTAAGTAGATCGTATTTTTTAAGTGTCTATAGATGTAATTATTATATTTTTATATTTAATTGATTATATTCATATTGAAATTAGACAAATTGAAACATCGCGAAGCAGAAAGAAGAAAGCGTATACAATCTTCACAAAACATTATCGGACCGTTTACCTTTTCGAACTTAAATATAATGCAAGTGAATAATTAAGAACCAGTAACTGCTATTTCATCTACTCTTCAGAATAAAAAAGACCGTCAATAAAGATACAGGGAATAGAACAGAGAAAAATTGAGTCTTTTATTGTATTGCATTATTTAAACGACAAAATGTTAGAGCCGCTGAGTGGTCATTTACAAAAACAACCAGGCGCCCCATGACGGCTCACATTTTTTTAATCTAGATCTGGATCTATATGTTGATGTTAATCTGGTCTAAGGAAAGATCTTAATCTTGTTTATCTAGATAGACATCTTGATCTTATTTATCTAGATAGAGATCTTGATCTTGTTTATCTAGATCATGTTGAACGAGATCTTAATCTTGATCGTGATCCTAATCTAGATATTGATCTTGATCCAGATCAGGATTACGATCAAGATCAAGATTCAGATTCATATAATGATCAAGATCTCAATCCAGATCTAGATCTAAATCAAGATCTAAATTAAGATCAACATGACTAGAGCAGGATAACATTACGATAAAGATCAGGGTACATATGGGTCACTTTTTTTCAAGATTCGGCGCAAGCCTTGTATTTTGGTTCCCTCCGACCTATCCCGAGCTTCGTTTTTTGGTTTTCAAAGCATCGGGACATAGTTATCATTCTAAGCTTGGTTCAAGCCTTGTCAAGTCATTCTGTTCTATTTGGGATCGCTTGTGTTTGATGATGAGATTGATCAAATCTAAATCTTGATCTTGTTGTTGTAGATGTCTATCTTGTATATCTAGATCTAGATCTCTTAATATAGATTGTCATGATCTAGAACTGGATCTTGATAATCTAGATCTATATCCTTGATCTTGATTATCTAGATCTATATCTTGATCCTGTTGATCTTGATCTAGATCTGAATCTAGTTGATCTAGATCTAGATTAGATCTTGCTGATCTAGATCTAGATATTGTTGATCTAGATCTTGATCATGATCCAGATCAGGTTTATGATCAAGATTGATCAAGATCTAGATTAAGATCTTAATCCAGATCTAGATAAAAATTAAGATCTAAATCCAGATCTAGATGACAATTAAGATCTATATCCAGATCTAGATCTGAATTATGATCACCGTCTAAAGCAGGATAACATTAAGATCTAGATCAGGAACATATGGGCCATTTTTTTTCAAGACTCGGCCCAAGCCTTGTATTTTAGTTTCCTTAGGCTTGTCCTGAGCTTCGTTTATCGGTTCTCAAAGCATTGGGACCTAGTTATCATTCTAGGCTAGGTCTAAGTCTTGTCAAGTCATACTTTTCTACCTGGGATCGCTTGTGTCCGATGATGAGGTCGATCGAATCGATATCTTGATCTTGTTGTTTTAGTCTATCTTGTAGATCTAAATCTAGATCTGTTAAAATAGATCTTCATGATCTAGATCTAGATCTGTTAAAATAGATCTTCATGATCTAGATCTAGATCTAGATATTGTTGATCTAGATCTAGATCATCAAGATCAAGATCAACATCTAGATCGATCTATATGATAAAGATCTATATTAACAGACCTAGATCAAGATCTACAAGATATACATCTACCACAAGTTCACGATTTAGATTCGATCAATTTCGTCATCGAACACAAATGATCCCAGGTAGAAAACAATGACTTGACAAGGCTTGGACCAACCCTAGGATGATAACTATGTGCCAAGGCTTTGAAAATCAAAAAACGAAGCTCGGGACAAGCCTAAGGGAACTAAAATACAAGGCTTGGGCCGAGTCCTGAAAAAAATCGCCAATATGTTTCTGATCTAGATCTTAATGTTATCCTGCTCTAGATGTTGATCTAAGATCAACATCTTAATTTAGATTTAGTTCTGGATTTAGATCTTGATTTAGATCTAGATCTGGATTGAGATCTTAATCAGGATCTGGATCTTGATCTTAATCTTAATCCTGATAAGGATCAAGATCAAGATCTAGATTACGATCACGATCAAGATCAAGATCTAGACCAAGATCAAGATCTAGATTAGTATCACGATCAAGATCAAGATCTAGATTAGTATCACGATCAAGATCAAGATCTAGATTTGGATCACGATCAAAATCAAGATCTAGATTAACAAGATGAAGATCTAGATCAACAAGATCAAGATCTAGATCTATAAGATCAAGATCTAGATCGACAAGATCAAGATCTAGATCTACAAGATCAAGATCTAGATCAACAAGTTCAAGATCTCGATCTCGATCTAGATAAACAAGATCAAGATCTCTATCTAGATCTAGATCATCAAGATCAAATGATTAATTAATTAATTAATTAATTAATTCATTAAGATCAAAATCAAAAAAATTTAAAATAAAATACAATAGATTTAAATAGCTGAAAATCAATTATTTATGATCGAAAATTAATTTTCAAACAGAAGACCAATAATTAATAATTTAAAATAAATTTTCAAACAAAAAATTGATGATACATTTAATATAATGAATTTTTAGTTATCATAATTAATTATATAATATCTCAAATTCAATTTAATAATTCAGAATTCATTTCCATGAGTTAAAATTGATAATTAATGATCTGAAATTCATTTTCATAATATAAAATTGATTTTAATAATTCAAAATCAATATTTATTTTGTTTATATTTATAGGCTTTCGACCTATGTTATTTTTGGCCTATGACTTAAAACCTATGAGCAATGCTCTGATGATGCTGATCATAATCTAGATCAAGATCCCGTTCTTGATCTAGATCAAGATCCTGATCGTGATTATTTAGATCTAGAACTTTTTCATCTATATTATCATCTTGTTTATCTAGATCTTAATCTTTTTTATCTAGATCTGGATGTTGATCTCGATCTTGATCTTGATTCTGATCTTGATCTAGATGATGATCTTGTTGATCTAGATCAATATCTTGATTTTATTGGTCTGATTGACCGTAGATCTTGAACTTGATCCTGATTTGGATCTTATATTCCTGATCTAGATCAATATCATGATCCTGATCTAGATCTTAATCATGATCTTAATCTCGTTGATCTAGGCCTTGATCGTAATTCAGATCTAGATCTTGATTTAGATCAAGATATTGATTTAATCTAGATCAAGATATTGATTTAATCTAGATCTAGATCATGATTAAAATCTAGATCTAGATCTTAATTCAGATATAGATCTCGATTTATATTTAGAGCTTGATTTAGATCTTGATTTATATCTAGATCTGAATTTAGATCTGAATTTAGAATCTTGCCCAGACAAGATTTCGTTGATCCTGATCTAAGCAAGAATTTGAGCTTGATCTAGATCGAGATCCTGATACTGATCTAGATTATGATCGAGATCAGAATCAAGATCATGATCTAAATCTTGATTTTTTTTATCTGGATCTAGATCTATATTGTGATGCTGTTAATCCAGATTTCGACATTTTTGATTTAGATCTAGAGCTATATTATAATCTTGTTAATTTTGATCTTGATGTTTTCTATGTAGATCTGGATCTTGATTTTGATCCTGATCTGGTTCTAGATCTCGTTGATCTAAGATAGTGATATCGTTGATTTAGATCTTGATTTTGTTGATCCAATTCTAGAACTATATCTTGATCGTGTTGATCTATAAGATCTAGATCTCTAGCATGATCTTGTGGATCAAGATTTTGATCTTGTTGTTCTAGTTTTTATCTAAGCAAGATCTTGAGCCAGATCTAGATCAAGATCCTGATTCTGATTTAGATTATGATCTATATCATAATTAAGATCATGATCTAAATCTTGATCTTTTTTTTCTGGATCTAGATCTATATTGTGATATTGGTTATCCAGATTTTGATCTTTTCTATTTAGATTTAGAGCTATATTATAATCTATATTATAATCTATATTATAATCTTGTTAATCTTGATCTTGATGTTTCCTATGTGTATGTGGATCTTGATCTTGATCTCTATCTGGATCTAGATCTCGTTGATTTAGATCTTGATTCTGTTGATCCAAATCTAGAACTATATCTTGATCTTGTTGATCTCGATCGACATTTCGATCTTGATCTAGATCGACATTCTGATCTTGATCTTGATTGTTGATCTAGATCTTGATCTTGATTGTTGATCTAGATCTAGATCTTTTTCTTGATCTAGATCTAAATCTTTTTTTTTATCTAGATCTAGATCTTTTTTTTATCTAGATCTAGATCTTTTTCTTGATCCAGATCTTGATCTGGAATCTCAGATCAACGAAATCAAGATCCAAATCTTCAATATCAGGATCGAGATTAAGATCTAGATCTTGTCTATCTAGTTTTCGATTCTGTCGATCTCGATCGTGATCTAGATTTTGTTGATCTTGTTAATTTAGATTTTGATCTCGTTGATCGAGACCTAGATGTATATCTTTGTCTTGTTGATCGAGATCTCTAGATCTTGATCTTGTAGATATAGATAATTATCTATTCGATCAACATCTAGATCTTTTTCATGATTTTTATAGAGTCCTGTATTTTGTTGATTAAGACGTATCTTCTTGATCATGATCTAGTTCTTGATCTTGTTGATCTTGATCTAGATCTTGATCTTGCTGATTTTGATCCAGATTCAGATCAAGATCTAGCTAGATCTAGATCTTGTTTATCTTGATCTTGATCTTGATCTTGTTTTTCTTGATCGTGATTTAGATCTTGTTTATTTTGTTCTTGACTTTTTTGATCTAGATCTTGATTCTGTTGATCTAGATCTTGACTCTGTTGATCTAGATCAGATCTTATATATCTTGACCTGTATTTTGTTGATCAAGACCTGTATCTTTTCGATCTAGATCTAGATCTAAATCTTGATCTAATTGATCTTAGATGGTTATCTTGAAGATGTATTTCTGTATTGAAATCTTTTGCTTAATCCTGATCTAGATATTTCACTTGATCTTGTTGATCTAAATCTTGATTTTGTTCAACTTGATTCTGATCTAGAATATTATATTATTAATTGTGTTTGTTAATTAAAAGTTCATTTTCATTATAATAAATTGATTTCAAAATGATTAAAATTATTATTAGTATGATCAATTTGATTTTTATCCTCAAAATCAATTTTTTATTTTCTTAAATCAACTTTTATAATTAAAAATATATTATAAAAAAATATTATAAAAATTCACTAAAAATCGATATATTATAAAAATTCACTATAAATCATAAGTAATTTATTATATCATGCGCAAATCAGTTTTTTAATAAAAAAATTAACTAAAAAATAAATATTTGATTGGAATAATTAATATTAATATAGTGATGTTATAAGTAATTTTAGATCCCTAATAATTAATTACAAATTATCTAAATTAGTTTATTATAATACAAATTGACTTTATACAATTAATAATTAATTATAAATCATAAAACAAGATTTAAGATGATAAATAATTATTTTTAAATTTTGAAAATTAATTTTAGTTTATAACAATTCAATTATAAATTATTGATTAGATTTTTGATCTTAAATAATTTATAATTATATCTAAAAATCAATAATCTCGAAGAAATCATCGATTTTGTTTAAATTTTATTTTACATTGTTAATAATTTGTTTTTCGTTGTAGAATTTAATTCTAGACAATAAATAATCGTTTTTAAGCTATTTGTATTAATTTTATAATTCAATAATGTATTAAGGAATATCAAAAATAAATCTTTAACTATAAAAATTAATTCTAGATAATATATAATTGATATTCATCATAAAAATTGAATTTAGACTATGTATTATTAATTTTATATTATAATTATTGATTTTGGATCACAAATAATTTATTTTAATAAAAATGTTGATTTTATATTATAAAAATTAGATTTAAATTATATTATTAAAATTAGTATTTTAAATTATGAATATTCTTTTTTATTAATATTCAAGTTTAAATTTTAAATATTAGATTTGAATTATTTAAATGAATTTTGTATTATAATAATTAATTTTAAATCATAAATAATTAGTTTAAAATTATCTAAACGAATTTATTATAATGAAAATGAACTATGGAAAATAAATGATTGATATTATATGATATCAATTAAAATAAAATAATAAATTATTAATTTATAATTAAAAAAATTATTTTGAGATTATTAAAATGTTATTCTAAATTATAAATATTGATTTTGAATCATTTAAATCAATTTTATATTATTTGAATTAATTTTAGATCATCAAGAATCAATTTTAATTTATAGAAATCAATTTCTAATAGAAATCTAATTTATAGAAATCAGAAAACAGTAAAAGCAGAACTCAGACGTCGCCAAGCAGAAGCGGAAGCAGACCTACGTCTTGTGATGAGGAATGGATCCTACAGCATAACCAAGCAACGTCATCGAGAACCAGTGACTCCAATCAACATCGCTCAATATTAAACACATCTATAAAACAATTTAATATTTATTACCAAAATGTCCGAGGATTAAATACCAAATTGCGTAAAGTATTTTTAGATACAATTGATTCTGAATTTGACATATATATATTTACGGAAACCTGGCTTAACCAGGGAACTTTTTCTTCTGAGTTATTTGATGCTAATTTATTTTCTGTTTTTAGGTGCGATAGACGAGAGACATTCAGGAAGACCGGAGGTGGTGTACTTATTTCTTGCAACCAAATTTATGACGCAAAGTCAATTAATTTGGATTTCATTACGCAACGGTTTCCCCAAATAGATGCTGTTGGTTTTGAAATAGGAGCTAGCAATTTTATCTGTATTATAGCAGTATACATTCCACCTGATCTCCACTCCCAGATATTTGCGGACTTCCTGGACTGTCTCTCGTCATCTATTATCATGGATGCCGATTCACTGATGCTCATTGGTGACTTTAACTCTCCTCTCTTCCACGCACACTTCAGCAGCAGCAGTTATAGTAGCAAATCGGAATTATTACTATCCTTTATTGCATTACATAACCTAAATCAATTCAATAATGTGCTGAATACTCATAGGCGAACGTTGGACTTGGTATTTTCTTCAACTGACTGTTTAGTTGAACGTGTTGAATATCCTATCGTTAAACTCGACCAATATCACCCTACATTAGCTATTACCTTGCAACTGAATATCGAGAAACGTCGTAGTGTTTCTAAAAAGCCGGTCGGTGCCTTTAACTTTCATAAGTACGATAAAGACAAATTAATAACTGAATTAGGAAATATAGACTGGTCACCACTACTTGATAATATTGACCCTGATGCCAAGTGTAAACTTTTTTATAAGATGTTGGAGGAAGCATTTAATATTGCCATTCCTCGTGTTAAAGGCACTACATATTGCACAACATTATACCCTACTTGGTTTTCGGGTGATATTATTAGGGAATGTAAACTTAAAGATAAATACAGAAGAAAACTACGGCAGAATCCAACACCCTACCATAGAGAGCAATTTAAAGCATTACGTAAGTCACTAAAAGATAAGATAAGGTTAACATATAATACACATCAACAAGAAATAGAAAACAATATTTCGAAAAATCCAAAATGTTTTTGGAACTACATTAAGTCAAAAAAGCAGCATAATCAGTTCCCAACAAGCTTCTTAATTGATAACAGAGATTGTTCGGACCCGCAGCAAATTGCTAATTCCTTTGCGTCTTTTTTCAGCAGTGTGTTCAATCCCTTGGACACCCTGCCGGCTTATAATAATTGTGGACATAAACATTTAGGACAACTTAAACCTCCGAAAGAGTCAGATGTCGTAGATTGCATAAAGAAACTGCCCAGTAAATGGTCTGCTGGAACTGATGGCATTCCTTGCATTATTGTAAAAGATTGTGCGAATGTCTTAACATATCCATTGACAATACTTTTTGAATCCTGTATATCTGTGGGTACTTTCCCGCGGGACTGGAAGGAGGCTAAAGTCTGCCCGATTCACAAGTCTGGGGATTTTATCCAATATCAAGAACTATCGCCTGATCTCTATCATCCCTACATTTGCAAAAGTATTTGAAATGCTTTTGTATGACCTGATCCTCCAATACTTCAAGCCAATTGTCTCACCCTCACAGCATAGATTTTACAGCAAGAGATCAACTGTTACTAATGTTTTGCCCTCTACTCAATATTTATATGACTCTCTTGCTGAAGGATCCCAGGTTGACGTCATTCATACTGACTTTGCTAAAGCATTTGATAGAGTTGATATCTCCCGATTAATTGATGCTTTGAACAAGTTGGGTCTGCCAGAGCTTCTAATCAAAATGCTGAGATCATACTTACTAGGGAGGCTGAATGTAGTGTTGTACAATGGGTATCTATCCGTACCCTATCCTACGACTTCTGGAGTACCCCAGGGGTCTAACCTAGGGCCACTACTATTTATTATCTTTATTAATTCTATTGGCAATCATATTTCTTGCTTCTTTGACCTTTTTGCTGAAGACGCAAAATATTATCTTGCAGTTAGATCCGTAGATGACTGTGTTTACCTGCAAAGAAATCTGGATGTTATTGCTGCTTGGTGTCGCGACAATAAGTTACACCCGAATGAGGAAAAGTGTAAGGTCATCTCATTTTCCAGATCTTGTATCCAGATTCGTTTCGATTATAAAATTAATGGTGTTGTGCTACAGAGAGTTAGTTGTTGTAGGGATTTAGGACTTAACTTTGACTCCAAGCTTGCTTTCTCCCAACACTACAGGTCAATTGCTTTATCAGCAACTAAAACCTTAGGTTTTGTTATCAGAGCAACTAAGGACTTTAAGAACTTAAATACTATAAAATTGCTTTTTGAGTCACTTGTTCGCCCAAAGCTTGAGTATGCAGCGCTAGTGTGGTCACCCACTTATAAAAAACATATTATGTCCCTTGAAAAAGTCCAACGCAGATTTTTAAAATATTTATCTTGGAAGAAAAATGGTACGTATCCTGCGATTGGAATCGATTACTAAGAACTGTGTGCTGATGCTGGGGTGTTGACCTGGGAGCGAAGAAGTTGTGCCGCGATACTGTTCGTAAAAAATTTATTTCGAGGTTTTGTGGACTGTTCCAAAATGCTGGAAACTGTTCCAATTAATGTTCCATCTAGAATAAATAGAACAAAGCTTTTATTACGTCCGAAAGTATCGCAGACAAATTTCTCTCAATCTTCTCCCCATGCACAGGCTGATTGCAGTTTGCAACCAAATAGACCAAAATGGGAACTGTGAGGTGGACATTCTAGCTTATAACCACCCACTGAATTCAGGTGTGTTGGCCTCCATGATAACTCAGTACCGCTAGACATTTAGTAAGCCAGTATAATTTGTCTTTAACTTTTATCCTCAAGTTAAACTTAGAGATGCACTGTATATGATTGTTCATAACTTAACTGTATTAATTAAATGAACTGTATATATATATATATATATATATATATGTGTATGTATATGTATGTATGTGTATGTGCGTATATATATATATATATATATGTATATGTATATATGTGTATATATATATATATATATATATATACGTGTATGTGTGTGTATGTATATATATATGTATAATATTTGATTAATTATTGCGCAAAGTCATAGACTTATACTTAATCCATATTAGATTGCAGAATGTTTCAATTTTTTTTCTTTTTTTTTTTTAGCTTTTTTAAGCTTAAATTTATATAGAGTAAGCTATCTATCATTTTGTTAATGAATTAATTAATTAATCTGCATTTATTTTCTGCTGTTTTCACTCTGCAATATGTAAAACTTAGATTAATACTGCTCTTTTGTAAAGTTATTTGTATTAATGACCCGGTTATTGGCCGTTTGGCTGTTGGGTCTGTATTAAGTAGATAAATAAATAAATGAATAAATTCTAAATTATCAAAATAAATTTTTGATCTACAGATTCGGTAGATTCTGGCGCCAAGTTCCGTTCAAAAATCGCGTTGCAAACGGAGCGCCAGACTACCGAATGTGTTTACTGTAAGCATAGTGGTGACGGTGAGCAACAGAAAAATCTGCTAGAGTCCCTGGGTTAACGGCGTATGTGCCGTCATGGCAGGTCCTAGTGATAAGTACTTTACGATGAAGGGAGTCAGAGCCCCAGTAATTATAATTAATTTCAACAATTAAATTAATTGTTGAAATTATTATATCAATAAACTTTACAAAAATCATGATGAAGCTTATTTTATATAATCGATTTTAGGTCATAAATATTCATTTTAATGATACAAAAAAGGCGCGCAGTAGCCCTATCGGATCCGGCCCTAGCTTACCAAAGCATTGGACCGAGTTCGAGTCCGGCGTACACCAATGAATATTTTCAATATTATTATTCTGCACAGCCTAAAAAATAAAGCGAGTTCCATTCTCAAAAAGTTTACCCCTTAACGTAGTCGCTCATGGCCTCAGTAGTTTGTGCGACTTTAAACAAATTAAAAAAAAAAAAAAATGATAGAAAAATTAATTTAATGCTATAAAAATTTGATACAAATTATAAATAACTAATTTTAAATTATTGAAATTAATTTTTGATTATAAAAAGGAACTCTGGACAATTAATCATTAATTTAATATCATGAAAATTAATTTTCGATGATAAATAATTTATTTTATCACAGAAAAATTGATTTTATATTATAAAACCGATTCTATAGATCGATCGATCGATTTTGTATTAAAAAGATTAAGTTTAAGAAATAAATATTAGATTGGAATTATTAAAATTAATATAGTATTATAATAATTAATTTAAGATCCGTAATTATTAATTTTAAATTATCTAAATTAATTTATTTTAATACAAATTAACTTAATTCAATAAATAATTAATTATATACCATAATAATCAATTTAAGATCATAAATGATTATATTCAAATTTTGAAAATTAATTTTATATTATAAAAATTGAATTCTAAATTTATAAAATACAGTTTTGATCATAAATCTATGTATATATAGGAGACTTTCTATAGATATAGATAGTCACTCATCATGATATCTCTGGAACTATAAGACCTAGAGACTTGAAATTTGGCAGGAATATTCCTTTTGCCAAGTAGAGGTCAGCTAAGAACGGATTTCACGAAATTCCACCCACAAGGGGGGTTGCGGGGGTGTTCACGAAAAAAAATTCATATTTTTCAATTATGGCTTTTAATAGTTCAAAACTTGGTCAGAATGTTTCAAATTACATTTAGAAATTTTTTAAAAACGAATTCTGTGATATTCCACCCCCCTGGCGTGGACGTCAAATTAAGAAAAAATTCGTAAATTTCAATCTATAGCTATTAATACTTTGAAACATGGCCAGAATGCTTTTTTGGCGTTTTTGAGCTCTTAAGAATAAATTTCATTAAATTCTACCCCTACATGTCCGTGCGTGGGCGTAAAATTGGAAGAAATTGTACCTTTTAATCTATAGCAGCTAAAGGATTGAAACTGGGCCAGATGGATTTTTTTTGGAGTTTTTGAGCTGTAAAGAATAAATTTTATGAAATGCCACCCTCACAAATCCTTGCGTGGGCGTTAATTAAAAAATTATAAAATTCAACTCCTAAAGGATAATAAGAAGGCATTAAATAGAGAAAAAATAAAAAATTTTTATATAAGGTAAAAGCCATAATAGATGATCATGTACCATTATATGATCACTCTATGTATTCGTATACCTATATTTGAGAATATAGATATACAAATACACGTATATTGTACGCCACGCGAAGCGGGCGGGTAACGGCTACTAATTTATAAAGATATCTTAAATTTACTTTACATTGTTATGTAATTCGTTCTTCTTTGTGAAAACGAATTTTAGACAATAAATAATCGTTTTTAAGCTATTAATATTAATTTTATAAGTTAATAATGTATTCTAGAACATGAAAAAAAATTATTAACCTTACAAATTAATTCTAGATAATAAATAATTGATATTGGTCGTCAAAATTAAATTTAGAATATAAATAATAAATTTTATTATTTTTAAATTAATTTATTGCTATAAAAATGAACTTTGACACTAAATAATGAATTTATATCCTGAAAATTAATTATAAATTATAAAAATATAATTCTAATTTATAAAAATTCATTTTGTAATTAAAAAATGAATTTTATATTGAAAAAATAAACTTTAGATCAGAAAAAATCAATTCTAAATCATAAAAATAAATTTTTCATCATAAATAATTAATTATGATATCTGAAAATTGATATTTTTTAATACATCATCAATTTTTTGTTTGAAAATTTATTGTGAATTATAAATTATTCGTTTTTTTTTTTTTTTTTTAAATCAATTTTAGATCATAAATAATCGATTTTAAGCTATTGAAATCAATTTTGTAAATTAAGAATATATTTTTGATTATCAAAATAAAATATTTATTTATAAAAATTAATTTTACATAATGAATTATTGATTTTAATTATAAAAATTGAATTTAGACGATAAATAATGAATTTTATGTTTTTTTAATCATTTTATTATCTTAAAAATGAACTTTAAACAATATATAATTAAATTTTGTAATTAAAAATCAATTTTATGTAGTTAAAATAAAATTCAAATAATGAATAATTAATTTTAAATTATGAAAATTAGTTTAACATTATAAGTATTTAATATTAATGAATAAATATTAATTTTAAATCATGATAATTAATTTTATATTATAAAAATTAATTTAAGATCATAAATACTTAATTTTTAGTTACAAAATCAGTTTCAGACTAAATAAATTATTTTATATTGTAATGATTAATTTTATATTTTTAAAATCATTTTTTTTAAAGTGATAATTAATTTTAAACTATAAAAATTGATTTTAGATAAAAGGTTATTAAATTACAAATGATAAATTAATTTTTAATTATGAATGATCAATTTTTGATTATAAGAAAAAATAATATATAATAAATTATCAATTGTAAATTGGAAAATTACTTTTAGATCATGAACAATCAATTTTTAATCATGAAAATCTATTCATGTTTGTAAATAAATAATGATATACTATAATACCAAATTTTAAATTATCAAAATTAATTTTATATTATATAAATTAATTTATTTTTATAAAATTGAATTTTCGACAATAAAGAATTGATTTCATTTCTTAAAAATCCATTTTATATCGTAAATAACAAATTTTGAATTATTGAAATCAACTTTTAATGATCAAAATCAATTTTAAACTACGAAAATTGATTTTATATGAAAGGTTATTAGATAAATAAATAATTTTCAATAATTTAGAATAATTTATAATAATAGCAATGAACTTTAGACTCTTAATAATAAATTTTATATTATAAACTTGATTTTGAATAAATAATTTAATGATAGAAAAAATTTTAAGGTTATATGCTATAAAATTAAATATAATTTATAAATAACTAATAATGAATTTTAAAAATTAATTTTAGAATATAAATATTCAATTTTGAATTAAAAATATCAATTTTGAATTATTTTAATTAATTTTCAATAGTAAAAAAATGAACTCTAGATAATCAATCATTAATTTTAAATAATAATCATTTAGTTTAGATCATAAATAATTAATTTTAAATTATCTGAATCAACTTATTATAATGACAATGAACTATAGACAATAAATAATCGATTTTATAAGATGAAAATTAATATAAAATAATACATAATAAATTTTAAATTTTGAAAATTATTTTAGATTATAAAAATTATATTGTATAAAATATATATTATTTTATATAAAAATTAAAGATTCTAAAAATTTAATTCTGAATTACCAAAATAAATTTTTGATAGTAAATAACGAATTATGATACCTAAAAATAAATTTTATCATCAATTTTTTGTTTAAAAATTTATTTTGAATTATGGATTGTAATTAGAATTAGGGGGGGGGGGGAATATTGTAGCCGACATTGAGCCAAGCACTCAGTCCTATTGGACCATTGTACTCAGCCCTTCTAGGTTGGTTACGTTATATAGCTTGGAGATTGGCCAGGCCTGTCTGCTTCAAGAAGTGAAGCAACTGTCCCACGCCAATCTCCTGTATATCAATAGACTCTCCATCGCAGAATCCTAGTATGTCCTTTCGGGCTGTTGCCAGTTTTCTGCAATGGAGGATTAGATGTAGAGGAGTTTCCTCCTCCGATAGGCATCTGGGGCACATCGAGTGATCTGAGATGCCTAGGCGTCTCAGATGCCTGCCGGTTAGCCAGTGTCCTGTGATATACCCGACAGTTAGCCTTAGCAGCTTCTTGTCGAGCCCTATCAAGGACAAGCCTAATGTCTTGGAGAGTCCTTTAAAAAGTGCCCTCGTATGCATCATGCCTTTTGCCTCTGCCCACACTTCCTGAAACTTGGAATTATGGATTACTTGTTTTTTTTTTTTTTTTTGAGAAAATCAATTTAAGATCATAAATAATCGACTTTTAGTTAATCAGATTAATTTCATAATTCAATAATGTATTTTAGATTATCAATAATAAATTTTTAACTATACAAATAAATTCTAGTCACTAAATATTCAATTTCAATCATAAAAATTGAATTTAGACTATGAATAATGAATTTTATGATTTTTAAATTAATTTATGATCATAAAAATGAACTTTGACACTGAATAATTAATTTTATTCCTCGAAATTCAATTATAGATTATCAATACATAATTATAATTTATAAATATTAATTTTCCAATATTAAAATCAATTTTATATCATAAAAATATATTTTAGATGATAAATAATGAATATTAATTTATGGCAATCAATTATAAATAATAAAAATAAATTTTTGATCATGAATAATTAATCATTATATCTTAAAATCATTAATATTAAATACATAATAAATTTTTTGTTTCAAAATTTATCTTACAAGTGGAGGATACGACCTTGGGGAAACGGATTTGGATAATCATTGACGCAGTGATAGAGCACCATGTGGGTATACTACCTCTGAAATACTAAAGTGCAATAATCAAAAATGGCGGAGAAAAACGCACTTAAAGTTTACTTAGCACTATAATATATTAATAGGTAAATAATTGATACATTAAATTATTCTTTAATAAAATATTTTTTTATTTTCAACTTCATTTCTATAAATTATCTACGGTGTATATCATGAGATATTTGTAATTCATGAATAATTCTTATAACTCTCAGTTTCATTATAAGTTTAACTGAAAAATGTATACCTGTGCCAGACAATAAGAAGGGTCGAATATGGTATGAGGGTACAATAATTCTTTTCCTCGAGTTATTGTAAACTGTACATCGATTCGAGCTCTGTTGACCCACCGGAAGAATGTTGTTGTCCGTGAACCTATGTTAGTCCCACCACTTTTTCAGAAGCTTGACTATAGCAGTTAGTTTCTGAATTTCGACACAAACAGACGTATTTGTGCAGTGAAATTTACTTTAAAAATTGTTTTATTATTTATAAAATGTCATCAAGCGAAGCCAGTACTTCTCATGGAGATGAAAACACTCCTGATACATCCTTACATAGTGATTTATCGAAGCAACGGCTAAAAGATGGAGTAGTGTATTATGAAGGTTTACTTCTTGAAAGTGATTTAATTGCAAAAACATCTTCTGACACTATCTGAAGATGCTATGTTGATTGGTAGAAAATTATATGATTATACGTTAGATATGTTAAATAAAAAGAAGTTCGTAAGCGATCAAGAATTGATTCATGCTCAAGAAGAATGCCCAGACGGAAATTTTGAAGCAGTAGAAGATAATTCAATTGATGACTATGTTCCAGATGAAAAAAAAAAACAAAAAATGATGGATTATATTCCTGTGGAATATAAAATTAAAGTTTTAAACATAGCAAAAGCTCACTCTTCATGGAAACTAGAGACATAACAAAAAAATGGATGTAGTCATTTGAAGAAAATGGATCATTTGAAAGTATGGGAAAAAGATGTTGAACATGATGGAACTAAATTTGATAAATATCATGTGATGGATTCTTGGACGTATGACCGCTTCGTCGAGGCAAGACAAAATTATCAACAAGTGACTACACGAAATTTGCAGCAATGGGCTTTAGCTGCAGCCAGCCAGGTTCCTAATCTTCAATTTACAGCGTCCGACCCATGGGTAATAAAATTTAAACAAAGACACAACATTCGTCAACGCAAAATTACAAAATTTGTAACAGACAAAGAAGTTCAAACCATGCCAGAAATTATCGCCTCTGCAGAAATGTTTCGCATTCAAACAAAACAATTGATATCTAACTTCGATAGTGACTTCGTTATTAATACAGATCAAACAGGTATATAAATTTTCTAACGGTAAACTAATTATTTTTTATTCCATTATTAAATTTAATCGAAGTTAATCATTAGATTTTTTAAAATTCATATTTTCAGGATGTCAATACCAATCAATGTTTAATAGGACACTGACGGAAAAAGGAAGCAAAACAGTGTTTGCAAAAGTACAAGACATGACCAAGGTGTCACACTCATATACTGCACAATATAGCATAACATTATCTGGAAAATTACTACCACATGTTTTTATTTGTTTACAAGAGCCTACAGGTGATTTTGGGCCAAGAATAAAGAAAAATGTAGAAGAATATTTTAAAAAATACAAAAATGTTATTGTCACATCATCAAAATCAGGAAAACTGACAACTACTCTCTATAAAAATTTTCTAGAGAAATGTTTAATGCCATCTGTTCAAAAAAATAAATTTCTTTTAATTATTGACTCGTTGACAGGACAAGTGAAGCCAGAATTATATGATGAAATATTTCAGGATGATAAAAAAATGCCTACATGCACATTTAAAGTTATACCTCCAAAATTTACTCCGTTAGTTCAACCATGTGATGTCTATTTCTATAGACAAGTGAAAAATTTTATCAAACGATTGCAAAGTACCGCTGAACTTCTAGACAAGAATTATGAAATTCATTCCCGAGAGGATTGCATAAAAATTCATTCGATTATTCATCACCAATTGTCAGCGCCAATATTTCGAGACATGATGGAATATGCTTGGTTCGCCAGCGGGCTTTGTGACACAAGAAATTTTTTTATCAATGTCAATGATGGGTGTTTCTCATTAGACCGTTTAAAAATACCGTGTCATTGTAAGAAAGCAGCATTTATTTGTTGTTCTTGGTGTAAAAAAACTTTTTGTTTTGAATGTTTTTATCATAAGTATCACTCAGGATCATGTAATAATATATCATAATACGTAATTATAAAATATTGCTTTAATTAATTAAGAAAATGTATAATTTTCCATTTAATTTTCGACTCATTATTTGTTTGTACCACCGCAGATAATTTATAGAAATAAAGTTTAAAATTGAAAAATTTTTTATAAAAGAATAATTTAATGTATCAATTATTCACCTATTAAGATATTATAGT
Organism: Cotesia glomerata; assembly: GCF_020080835.1. NCBI lineage: Eukaryota > Metazoa > Arthropoda > Insecta > Hymenoptera > Braconidae > Cotesia > Cotesia glomerata. The sequence continues at coordinate 7,523,475 of NC_058166.1, read as the reverse complement.
GCTGGGTAAACTTTGAGTGCGTTTTTCTCAGCTATTTTGAGTATTGCACTTTAGTATTTCAGAGGTAGTATACCCACATAGTGTACTACCACTACGTCAAAGATTATCAAAATCGGTTTCTCCAAAGTCGTATCCTCCCCTTGTTAGATCTTGAAAAATTGTTTTTTTTTTTAAAAATAATAATTTTAGATCATAAATAATCGATTTTAAGCTATTCACATTAATTTTAGAATTTAATAATGTATTCGAGATAATTAAAAATAAATTTTCAATTACAAAAATTAATTCTAGACATTGAATGATTGATTATAATCATAATAATTCAATTAAGACCATTAATAATAAATTTAATCATTTTTAAATTAATTAATTCTTATGATAATATACTTTACACACTGAATAATCGAAAATTATGATAAAAAAATTAATTTTATATGGTTAAAATTGAATTTAAATCATAAATAATAAATTTTAAATTATAAAAATTAATTCAACATTATTAATATTCAATTTCATACAATAAATATTTATTTTCAATACTCAAAATTAACGCCGTATCAACCCCTAGAACGAAAAAGTTCCACGATGTCTGCTATGTACATGATGAAGAGGAGGGGGCTCAGAATCTCCTCTTGCAGAACGCCTTCTGTGATTTCGATCTCTTCTGTAAGACCTTTTCGCGTTTTAATACGGATTGTAGCTTCATCGTACAGTGATTTTAGCACTCTTCGCTAACTCTTAGCACACTTCAAAGTTAAGTTCGCGCTAACGCCTAACTCCAGAACAGTTTTCCAGAGCTTATCGTGCGGCACAGTATTAAAAGCTCGTTTAAAGACCCTCTTTCATTTCTTAAGCTGGTGTGTATCACTTCAATAAGCGTGTAAAGATTGTCCATGCAGCTTCTTTGAGGCCTGAACCCAGTTTGTCCTTCTGGAAGTATGTTGCACCTTTCCGCTCATTTGTACAGTCTCACAGCAATCATCGACGTGAATAGTTTTGTAATGTGATTTATAAGGGCTATGCCCCAATAATTATTTGGATCGCTTTTGTCCCCCTTCTTATGTAGCATACAGTTAAAGTAGCACTTGCCCATGAGTCTGGAATTTTTCCTTCGCGGAGGATCTTGTTGAAAAGGCATAATAAATAAAGTTTCCAGTTGTGCGATAATCCGAGGTAAAATACAATTCCTTCATGGAGAATTCATTGTCCAAGAAGGGATCTCAAACCCTAGAATACAGGAAGTCCGGCGGCTCTATTAGGTTTCATTATGTTCTTGTAAAAATTCACCCACTGATAAGGTTCGATCTTCGGGTGGATGTAAGCTCTTCATCGATGACTCCCTAAAGCTTTCCAGAACTCAGACTGGTTTTTAGCTTTATTGATTTTATTTGTTAGGGTATCAACATATTCTAGCCTATTCTTCTCCCAATCTAATTGATATTCTTTAGAAGCATTAATATACTCTCGTCTATCACTTTCTTTGCAGTTATTTTTCCTGTAGATTCTCAGTTTTTTGTTTGCTACATTTTTTAGTTCATTACATTTTTGGTCTACCCAAGGCTCGTGGATTTACACCGCCTGCTCTTTGAATTTAACCACTAGCTCATTATCTGTAGCAGCTGCAGTAATAGCCGCTATTAAGTTACTTTGAATAACATTGACTGATTCTTCAAAATTTATGCAAGTCAGCGTAGAACGACTGATACAATTTTTGAAATCGGGAGCTTTCTCAGCTCCCTATTTAAGTTTTATCAAGCTTATTTTTCTGCTAGGTAAAAAAGGTTTGTTATATTAATTTTATATTATATAAATTAATTTATTATAATATAAATGAATTTCAGACAATAAATTCTTGATTTTACATCTTCAAAATCAATCTTATATCATAAAGATTAATTGAATATTATTAAAATTCATTTTAAATAATGAAAATTAATTTTAAACTACAGAAATTGATTTGAGATTAAAGGTTATTATTTTACGATTAAAAAAAAATCAATTTTAGATTATGAATGATCAATTCTCAACTATAAAAATAAATGATATATAATAAATCATTGGTTGTTCTATAAAAAATAGAATTTAGATAATCAATAATTGATTTTTATACATTAAAATTGATTTTAGACTATAAATAATCAATTTCAACATTTAAATTAATTGATCATTATATCAATAAACTTTACAAAAATTATTATGAATTTTATTACATAAAATCGATTTTAGGTCATTAAAAATTGATTTAATCATAGGGAAATTGATTTTATCCTATAAAAATGGGATATAAATTATAAATAACAACTTTTAAATTATTCAAATGAATTTTGAAATATGAAAATTGATTTTCAATCTTAAACAATTGATTTTAAATTATTTATATTAAATTTTAATAATAAAAAGGAAATATGGAGAATAAATCATTAATTATACATCATGAAAATTAATTTTCGATCATGAATAATTTGTTTATCATGAAAAAATTGATTTTATATTATAAAAATGCATTAAAATTATAAATAACTGATTTCAAATCATAAATATTCTTTTAGATTATTCATATTCAAGTTCAAATTATAAATATTTAAATTATTAATATAATTATGAAGATTAAAATTATAAAAATTAATTATTCATTATCTAAATTGATTTAAGATTACGAAAATTAAATTCTAAATTATGAAAATCAATTTTTTAACATAAATAATGAATTATTTTATCTAAGAATAAATAAAATTGAATACATCATCAATTTTTTGTTTGACGATTCATTTCAGATTACAAATAATATGTTTTTCTTTGTGAAAATTAATTTTGGATCATAAGTCATTGATTTTAAGCTATTGAAATCAATTTTATTATGTAATAATGTATTTTAGATTAAGAAAAATAAATTTTCGATCATACAAATTAATTTAAGATCATAAATACTTAATTTTGGATTATGAAAATCAGTTTCAGACTTCAAATAAATAATTTTAAATTATAATGATTAAATTTTCATTTTCAAAATTAATTTTTCACGATGAAAATTGATTTTTAACGGTTAAAATTGATTTTAGATGGAAGGTTATTAAATTACAAATGAAAAATTAATATAAGATTTTAAACGATTATATTCCAATTATCAAAAAAAGTAATATGAGATAAATTATTAATTGTAAATTCGAAAATTAATTTCAAATTATGAACAATTAGTTTTTAATAATAAAAATTTATTAGACTGTCAATAAATAATTCTATACTGCAGTAACCAATTTCATATTATCACAATTGATATTTTATAATAGAAATCAATTTCCAATCATGAGAATTAATAATATATTATAAATCATTAGTTCCTTGCTTTACAATTAATTTTCAAAAATAAATAATTGGTTTTTAAATAGAGTTATATATCCACGTCTATAAACAATCAATTGTAAATTATTTAAATTAATCTATTATTATGGAAATTCAATTCAAATTATAAATAATTAATGTTAAATTAAGAGATTTACTATTAAATCAATAGTATTAAATTTTTAATTATAAATATGAATTTTGAATTATTAAAATTAATTTCATATTATTTAAAATAATCCATTATTACAAAAATGAATTTTAGGGAATAAATAATCGATTTTATATCTCAAAATTCAATTTAAGATCATAAATATTAAATTTTAAATTATTAAAATTGATTTATGTTCATGATTAATTAATTTCATATCATAAATTTCATATCATATTTTGCAGTATAATAAGTAATATACAAGTGTATGGAAATAAAAACTAACTATTTTTCTATTGTATTATAATTTAGAGTATATAAATATAAATATATGATAACTTGAAAAACATAGCCGCTATTCTGTATCTAAGCTTTGTATAAAGTGACCCTGTTAATGGCATTTAGCTGTTGGGTCTTAATATAAGAAATAAATAAATAAATAAATAAATAAATAAATCTTGACTTTATGTTATAAAAATTAATTTTCGTTAATAAAAATTGAATTAAAACTACAAAATGTGATTTTAGATAGAAGGTTATGAGATTCAAAATAAAAAAATTGATTTTAGATTATGAATGAGGAATTTTCAAACATAAGAATGAATAATATGTAATAAATCCTTGGATTTTCGTTCAAGAATGAATTTCAGATAATTCATAATTGATATTTAAATATAAAAATTAATTTGAGTCTATCAATAATTAAATTTCAACTAATTTGAATCAATTTATAATTATTGCGATGAACTTTTCAGACTCTGAATAACCAATTTTAAATTATTCAATCGATTTTCGGTCATAAATCATTACTTTTGTACCGGGGTAGTTAACCCGGTTCAATTGGTCACCCGTTTCCTTTTTTTTTTTTTGAAAAAGGCGCCACTGGAATTTTTCTCGCGGTGTGCCAGAAACCGAAATAGCATGAAAAGGAAAGATCGGGTCGTGAGAAGTTGAGACAGGGCTGTAAATAAATACTGAGGAAAATTTATCTAGTTAATAAAATTCATTGAGCATTAAAATAAATTTTTAAAATTAATAAAATAACAGAACTGTTCTAACCAATGAAATCTGAATACAAATTGTGAAAAACGCTCACTTAACCCGGCACTTGATAAAAATGATTAAAAACTAAATATCGCTTATCATTCTTAATCATAGACCATTATGCGTGTATGCTCTCAATTCTTCAATTACCTGCCCTCGTCAATCTGATAAAATAACCAGCTAACATCATAAATTTCCCAAATTCCATAAACTCATCTACTGGATGCTAACTTAATTCCCTGATATTCTCTAATTATTTATAAATTTTAATTATTATTCAACTAAAATTCCGACTTTTTATTTTATCATAATTCACAAAATCTTCAGCAAAACTCTTTATATGTCATTCGGTTCTACTAAATTTAATCACTCATAAATTTCTTACTCACTAATTTCATTTCTCAAATCTTCTTAAATAAACTCTTGAACAATTAATCTTAATTAAATTCAATTTTCAGATTAACTAAATTTATTAAATTCACCGAATCTTTTTATTAAATTTCTCTAATAAATTATCCTTAAATTCATTTATTTTCTCGATAAATTAATTTAGCACTTTTTAAATTGAATAATTTAATTAAATTTAGCCACCGGCCTGAATTCAATTTTCCAAATCTTACCATACTATAATACTCTACTGAATTTCACGCCAGGCACTTGTTAAATGGAAATAAATTTTACTACATCAAATAATCACGACAATTTCTGTATTAATTCATTGATTAAATTTCCTGCTAAAATTTTAAATGAATAAATTCTACTGATCTAATTAAATTATTTTATTTTCCCATCTCCAGCCAATAATCTTTTCCAAAATCACTAATTAAACTTTCTTAAAACAATTAATTCACTGATTAACTAAATTAAATTAAATTTAGCCCACCGGCCTAAATTCAATTTTTCTAAAAGAATTTCTAAATAGCAACTGTTATAGTCCTAATCGTCTCAATACAAATTTTTAATCATAGAACTTTCCGGAATGACCTACACTAACTTAACTGCGCAGTTATTTTCTTATTTAATTTTCTCTTCCTTAAGTATCGAAAATTATAAACTAAAATTTATTTATTATAGCTAAGAGGCCTATAATAAATTACTGAATAATTTATTGACATCATATGTATAAATAATCTGTTAATTTCATACTTTTTAAAATAATTATCCAGTGACAAAACTAGCTAAATGACCTGGCAAATAAAATTCTAAAGTACGAAACTCGGTAATATAAAATCGCTACTCGAGAAATTAATTTTAATTATTTCGGCCTCTTAATTAATTTAATAATTAAATTGGCCTAAAATAACCAAAATACTTGAAGGCCTAAACTCAGTGCTCCAGTGATGAACCTGTGTCCCAGCAAAGATAAATGGCAGGATCAGCTCCTTCACGTTTGCTGACTTGCATGGTCCCAAAAATTCGTATAACAAAATCAACTCCCAGCTTTCAATCTTATCCTTGATAAATTATCCTGTAAATTCCAGTAAATGAATATTTAGAATAGAACGAGGGCCGCCACCAAAATAGCCCTACGACGAAGTAATTTTATACAAAAAATTCAAGACACTAAAATTTAATCGCTCCGTTCCTATCGTGAAGCCTTATAAAACCAACTACTTACTTATAACAGATTATATCCCACGCAGGACAAAAGTTGCACACGTACTCTCAGATTTTAACATGAAGAAAGATCCACTTGTCACAACGACTTTGTTACAAATATAAATAATGCTGTGAAAGGGGAAAGAGTAGGAGTTACAGTAATTATTACGTGAAGCGTTCCACATTCACGTAACAGAATATTGGTAGAAAAGAATTAAGAAAGGAATGTGAAGAGGATCATATTAATGTGAGTTTATCGAATATGCGAGATGAAATTATTAGATAGCTTGGACTGGGATTCGAACCTAGAAACTTCCGAAGACATGTCGGCTATTCTACCATTTGGGCTATTTGGTCTATACTAAATTTCCTTTCGTTTATTCTATATACATTAAGCCACACCGTACATCTTACGGCAAGCACTTTTACAAATATAAATAATGCTGTAAAGCGGGAAAGAGTAGGAGTTACGGTAATTATTATGTGGAGCGTTCCACATTTACGTAACAGGATATTGGTAGGAAAGGATTGAGAAAGGAATGTGGAGAGTACAACAACGCTTGTGCAACAACCTTGAGTTTTAACCTTTTAAAAAGTAAATATTAGATTGGAATTATTAAAATTGATATATTATTATATTATAATATTATATTATAATTAATATAGTAAAATAATAATTTATTTTCGATCCTAAATAATTAATTTTAAATTATCTAAATTAATTTATTATAATACAAATTGACTTTATACAATTAATAATTAATTATAAATCATAAAAATCAATTTAAGGTATTAAATAATTATTTTTAAATTTTGAAAAATAATTTTACTTTATAAAAATTGAATTCTAAATTATTAATATAGATTTTTTATCATAAATTATTTATAATTACATCTAATAATTAATATTCTTAAATACATTAACAATTAAATTTCGTTTAAAAATTTATTTTACATTGTTAGTAATTTGTTTTTTTTTTGTGATAATTAATTTTAGACAACAAATAATCGATTTTAAGCTATTTATATTAATATTGGAATTCAATAATGTATTTCAAAATATCAGAAATAAATTTTCAATTATTTAAATTAATTCTAGATATTGGATAATTGATATTAATGATCAAAATTAAATTTAGACTATGAATGATGAATTTTATTATTTTTAAATTAATTTATTAGTATAAAGATGAACTTTGACACTAAATAATAAATTCATAACTGGGAAGTTAATAATAGATTATAGAAATATAATTCTCATTGATAAAAATTGATAATGCATCGATAAAACCAATATTATATCAAAAAACTAAATTTGAGATCATAAACAAACAATTTTAATGTATGGAAATCAATTATAGATTATTCAAATGAATTTTCGATTACAATTATCAATTATTATATCTAAAAATCAATATTATTAAATCCATCATCAATTTTTTGTTTGAAAATTGATTTTAGATTATAAATAATTTGTTTTTTTTTTTTTTTAATCAATTTTAGACCATAATCAATTGATTTTAAACTATTTAGATTAATTCTATAACTTGATATTATATTTAAGATCATCAAAATCAATTTTCAATAACATGAATTAATTCTAGATAATGAATATTCGATTTAAGAACATAAATTATCGATTTAATTTCATAGAAATCAATTCTAAATTATAAAAATAAATTTTTGATCATAAATAATTAATCTTCATATCTCAAAATTAATATAATTAAATACATTATCAATTTTTTGTATGAAAATTTATTTTGAATTATAGATTATTTGTTTTTTTTTCTTTTCGAAAAAATTAATTTTGGATCATACATAAACGATTTTTACCTATTCAAATTAATTAGATAAATTAATAATGTATTTCAGATGATCAAAATTAAATTGTCAATTAAACAAATTAATTTTACGTAATATTTCATTGATTTTAATTATAAAAATCGAATTTAGACAATAAATAATAAATTTTATGTTTTATAAGTTATTTTATTATTATAAAAATAGACTTTAAATAATGAATAACCAAATATTATAATTAAGAATAAGCTTTATGTGGTTAAAATTGTATTAAAATGATAAAAAATTGATTTTAAATTATGAAAATTAATTTAACATTATAAGCCAGTCCCATGGCTAAGCGGTAAAACGCATGTCATGCTTGCTTGGGACTGGTGAGGCGTAGATTCGAATCCCGGTGTGAGCTGAAATATGATTTTCAGTGAACATCGGTGCGCGTATCTCTCGCCGGGCTGTAAAAATTTGGGTTTTTCGATGGTTTACCCAAGCCCTGTGCTACCGGTGGGGCACAGGCAAATGCGTGCAGTTTCCCAAAAGTCGGCCCATCGTCGTATCGCTCTCCAGGCTGAAAAAGTATGTAATAACGCCAAACTTATTCTTCTTAACTTAATGTACCGATCAGCCTCGAGTCCCCTTCTGGTCTCGGCCGGACCCCTATCGAGACAGAAGTCTGAAAAGCAAGGTTAAAAAAAAAAAAAAAAATTAAACATCATAACTATTCAATTTTAATCGATAAATGTTAATTTTGAATCATTATAATTAATTTTATATTATAAAAATTAATTTAAGAACATGAATACTCTAATTAAAAGTTATCAAAATAAGTTTCAGACTGTTAATGATTTATTTTATGTTATTAGTATTGATTTTATTTTCTTAAAATTTATTTTTTTAGGTGAAAATTAATTATAATCCATGAAAATTAATTTTTGATTATATATATAATCAAATATTAATTACAAAGAAAAATAATATATGAAAAATCATTGATTGTAAATTCAAAAATTCCTTTTAGATCATAAACAGTAAATTTTTGATCATGAAAATATATTCATGACTGAAAATAAATAATGTTATACTTTAATAACCAATTTTATAATATAACAATCAATTTTCTTTTATAAAAATTAATTTTTCATATTGAATAATTGATTTTTCAATCTAAATATATATTGAAGAATATGAATAATCAATTTTCAATAGTTAAAATCAATTTAATATTATATAAATTGATATTGATGTATCAATAATCAATTTTAAAACAAGATAATTTGAATAAAATTATTAATATAATATTTTAAATTCATAAAATGAATTTTATATGATCAAAATTAATTTTATATTATAAAACTTGATTTATATTCATAAAATCGAATTTTAGACAAAAAATAATTGATTTTATTTCTCAAAAATCAATTTTTCACTGTAGATAATAAATTTTAGATTATTAAAATCAATTTTTAATCATCAAAATTATCTTTAAACTAAAAAAATTGATATAAGATAATAATATTTTATTTTAACCCCGCTTTTCAGACTTCTGTCTCGATGGGGGTCCGGCCGAGACCGGAAGGGGACTCCAGGCTGATCGGTACATTAAGTTTGGCAGAATAAAGTTGGCGGTATTTCATACTTTTTCAGCCTGGAGAGTAATGCGGCGATGGGCCGACTATGGGGAAACTGCACGCATTTGCCTGTGCCCCACCGGTAGCACAGGGCTTAGGGAAACCATCGAAATACCAAAACCTGTACAGCCCGGCATGAGTAACGCGCACCGATGTTCACTGAAAATTAAATTTCAGCTCACACCGGGATTCGAACCCACGCCTCACCAGTCCCAAGCAAGCATGACAAGCATTATACCGCTCAGCCATGGGACTGGCTTTATAAGATAATAATAATAATATTAATAAATTATTAATTCATCAAGAATACATAAAGACTCGTACAATGGGTTAGAAAAACAACCATGAGCGTTTGATAATTGCTAATAATCACTCAGATGAAATCAATTGAGTAAAAAAGAAATATATTAAAAGAATTAGATTAAAATCAGCCATCGATATAAAAATAAAACTTATGATTGTTGTTAATTATTATTTACATAGGAGGTTAGAAAAAGATGGCCGAAGCATAAACATGTGTCATTTGTTTATGCTGCTTAATATACATATTTCAACTGTTTTTGATATTAGATAAATGGTTATTAGATTACCGATAAAAAAATTTATTTATGATTATGAATGATCAATTTTCAACTATTAGAATAAATAATATATTATAAATCATTGGTTTTTTGTTTGAAAATTAGCTTCAGATAATAAATAATTGATTTTAAATGTAATAATTCATTTGACACTATAAATAAATGATTTCAAATAATTTATTAATATATTAATCAACTTCAAACATTAAATAATAATTATTAGTCCATCGGCTGAAGAGGGAAGCCCGTGTACATTTTATGTCCATGGAAAATTCCAACGAATCCTTACGTATTTTAGGTCGGGGATTACGAATATCGTATTTAATTTTATGGAAAATGGTGCAAACAATTGTTATTAACAATTTAATTGTTTAAACCGGTATAACTCAAGAACGGCTGATTTGACGGGGAAGTTTATTTAAAAAAAAGTGCTTAAAATAAAAAAACCAATAAAAAATGTTCTTATCGATTTTTTGATAAAGTGAATATTTTCGAAGATATCGCAAAAAACGATGAATAGCGGTAGGACCTCTCTGTCGCGCGCACGCATCCCGTGGACTCAATCGGCAAACGACGAGTAAAAATAAAATACAAAGACGAAAAAAAATTAGAAGCTCGGTGTAGATAAGAGATTAAGAAAAGAAACTTATGAGAGTCATAAAGAAGACTCTACAGAAGATATCTAGACCCATTATCAATCGATCCACCCCATAGACACAGAGAAACAGCCCCATAAGTGGCTATTTTCAGCTAATTTTAGCGGAATTTAAGCTTTAAAAATTCATTTCTCAGTGTCCACGAGAGATAAAGAGAAAAAAACTGAAGGGAATCATAAAGTACATCCTAGAGGAACTTTTCAGGCCCATTGTCGATCGATCAACCCCATAGACACCCAGTAGCAGCCCTATAAGTGGCTATTTTCAGCTAATTTCAGCGAAATTTCAACTTTAAAAATTTATTTCTCTGTGTCCAAGGGAGATTAAGAGAAAAAAACTTATGGGAATCATAGAGTGGACCTTCCGAAAGATTTTAAGGCCAATAATGGATCGATCAACCCCATAGACACCGAGTAACAGCCCCATAAAATACGTTCTTTGACTTATTTGTCAAGAATTTAAGTTAAAAAAAATTCAATCCTCGGTGTCCATCAAGGATTAAACAATAAAACTCATAGGAATCTTCCAGGACATTATACAGAAGATTCTCAGACCCATAATCGATAGATTATCCCCATAGACACCGAGTAACAACCCCATAAAAGAGGGTTTTTTAATTAAATTGACGGATTTTTGACTTTAGAAAATTCAATCCTCGGTGTCCAGCTGAGATTAAGAAATAAAACTCATAGAAATCTTCCAGGACACTATACAGAAGATTCCCAGACCTATAATTAAAAGATTAACCCCATAGACACCGAGTAACAGCCCGATAAAAGGGGGTTTTTCAATCAAATTGACGGATTTTCGACTTTAGAAAAATCAGTCCTCGGTGTCCATCGGAGATTAAGGAATCAGACTCATGAGAATTTACCAGGACACTATACAAAAGATTCCCAGACCCATAATTAAAAGATTAACCCCATGGACACCGAGTAACAACCCCATAAAATAGGGTTTTTTTAATTAAATGGACGGATTTTCGACTTAAAAAAATTCAATCCTCGGTGTCCAGCTGAGATTAAGGAATAAAACTCATGGGAATCTTCTAGGACACTATACAAAAGATTCCCGAACCAGTAATCGATAGATTAACCCCATAGACACCGAGTAACAGCCCCATAAACGGCGTTCTTTGACTTATTTGTCAAGAATTTAAGTTAAAAAAAATCCAATCCTCGGTGTCTATCGGAGATTAAGGAATAAAACTAATGGGAATCTTTCAGGACACTACAAAGAAGATTCCCAGACCCATAATCGATAGATTAATCCCATAGACACCGAGTAACAGCCCCATAAAAGGGGGTTTTTCAATTAAATTGACGTATTTTCGACTTTAGAAAAATCAGTCCTCGATGTCCATCGGAGATTAAGGAATCAAACTCATGGGAATCTTTCAGGACACTACACAAAAGATTCTTAGACCTATAATTGATAGATTAACCCCATAGACACCGAGTAACAGCCCCATAAAAGAGGGTTTTTCAATCAAATTGACGGATTTTCGACTTTAGAAAATTCAATCCTCGGTGTCCAGCTGAGATTAAGGAATAAAACTCATGGGAATTCACCAAGACACTATACAAAAGATTTTCAGACCTATAATCGATCGATCAACCCCATAGACACCGAGTAACAGCCCCATAAAAGGCGTTTTTTAAGTATATTGAAAGAAAATTGACTGTTAAAAATTTATTCCTAGGTGTACACAGGAGATTAAGGAAGCACACTCATGGAAATAATAGAGTGCACCCTAGAAAAAATTCTCAAATCCATAATCGATCGATTAACCCCATGGACACGGAGGAACATCCCCTTCAGTGGCTATTTTTAGCTGAATTTAAGCTGTAAAAATTCATTCCTCAGTGTCCACGGGAGATTAAGAGAAAAAAACTTATAGGAATCGTGAAATACACCCTTGAAAAGATTTTTAGACCTATTATCGATCGATCAACCCCATAGACACCGAGTAACAGCCCTATAAGTGGCTATTTTCAGCTAATTTTAGCGGAATTTAAGCTTTAAAAATTCGTTCCTCAGTGTCCACGGGAGATTAAGAGAAAAAAACTAATGGGAATCATCAAGTGGACCCTCCAGAAAATTTTCAGACCTATAATCGATCGATCAACCCCATAGACACCGAGTTACAGCCCTATAAAAGTCGTTTTTTGAGTAAATTGACAAAAAATTGACTGTTAAAAATTTATTTCTCAGTATCCACGGGAGATTAAGCAAGAACACTCATGGAAATAATAAAGTTCACCTTAAAGAAGATTTTCAGGCCCATTATCGATCGATAAACCCCGTAGACACCAAGTAGCAGCCCAATAAAATTTGTTTCTTGAGTAAATTGACAAAAAATTGACTGTTAGAAATTTATTTCTCGGTGTCCACGGAAGATTAAAGAAGAACACTCATTGGAATAATAAAACACATTCTAGAGAAGATTTTCAGACCTATAATCGATCGATCAACCCCATAGACACCGAGTAACAGCTCCATAAAAGTCGTTTTTTAAGTAAATTGAAAGAAAATTGACAGTTAAAAATTTATTCCTAGGTGTACACAGGAGATTAAGGAAGAACACTCATGGGGATATTAGAGTACACCCTAGAGAAGATTTTTTGGCCCATTATCGATCGATAAACCCCATAGACACCAAGAAACAGCCCCATAAGTGCCTATTGTTAGCTTATTTTAGCGGAATTTAAGCTTTAAAAATTAATTCCTGAGTGTCCACGGGAGATTAAGAGGAAAAAACTTATTGGAGTCATAGAGTACACCCTAGAGAAGATTTCTTGACGCAGAATTGATCGATTAACTCCTTGGACACCGAGTAACAACCCCGTAAAAGGCGATTTTTGAGTAAATTGACAGAAATTTGACTATTTAAAATTTATTTCTCGGTGTCCACGGGAGATAAAGGAAGAAAACTTATGGAAATCATAGAATAGGCTCTATAGATGATTTCGAGACCCATAATCGATGGATTCTTCCTATATCTTTAGAGAAACAGCTACATAAGTAGCGGTTTCTAGCTTATAAGTCAGAATTTTGGTTTTCCATTATTGTTCTTGGTTTAGTTAGTTTACAACTAATCGACTCTGTAACTGTAAAAAAGAATACAAACAAGAGAATGTAACTGCACAAATAATTAAGGTATTTTTTTACTAAACTAGCTTTTATTCTGTTGAGCAAAATATGTAATTTTGACAGCTCTTTTCATTTACACACTTGCAAAAAGAGCAACATAACATTCCGTTGATTCTACAATTACATTGTCTTGAACAATTTCTGCAATGGCATGGTGGGGGTAATTCGTCAATGGGTGGATAAAGAGATACGACTCGCTTTGGTACTAGTTTTTGATCTTTTTGTTGGTAGCCAAAGTCTACAGGATCGAGGTTATTTTTTTCGGAACTGAACATCCACAACTTATTGTAGGTGAAAGAAAAATTAAAGAATTTCCTCGATTGTGATTGGTTAATTCTCTCGTGAAATATGTGTAAACTGATACACATATGAACAATAGAAACGAAATTCAACGAGTTAAACAGTCAACTCGCGCTCGAACAATAGCTATACGCAGAAGCTGACTTCGACTCGGACGTTGTCGGCTCGTTAAAAGAAAGTCGCACTCATTTGACACTGAGTTTTGTTAACATGTAGAATTTCATCTCTATTTTTTTGTCTTCAACAAAAAATCATAACAGATCATTGCTAGCAGCTAAAATGTCATCTACATAAATTAGCAGTACAGCTACAATTCCATTTTTCCTCCAAGTGTATAAACATGGTTCATGTAAATCATTTTCGAGACCAATTTCTTTTACCACTTGATTGAATTTTATATTCCACTTCTTAGGACTTACTTTGAATCCATACAAAGATTTCTTTAATTTAAGTATCTTTGTTTGTTTCGTCTTTTCATCTACATCTAGACCTTCTGGTATCTTCATGTAAATGTCTTCATCTAAATTTCCATAGAGGAATGCAGTTTTCACATCATATTGACAGATTTCTAGATCATATTTATTTACTATTGAAAGTAATGCTCGTATGAGTGATAGTCTAGATACTGGCGAATATGTATCTTTTAGATCATAATCATTCTTATCTTTAAAACCTCGACATACTAGTCGTGCTTTATAAAGTACATCCTTATTTACTTCTACTTTCTTTTTAAATACCCATCTTGAATCAATGATATTTAATTTTCCTTTAGTTTTACTTGCTTCTTCCAATTCTACGAATTCCCAGACGTCATTTTTAGTTATTGAGTCCAATTCATCTTTGGTAGCCTCCATCGACTGACATCTTTCACTTGAATTGCTTGCCTCATCATAATTAATAGGTTCTTTGTTTAAAGAAGTAATTAAACATCTTATTAATTCTTGTTCATCCATCTTAGATTGATCTTCAGACACGTTGACACTTTTTGCAAAGTTTATGGGTCTCGAAATCATCTATAGAGCCTATTCTATAATTTCCATAAGTTTTCTTTCTATATCTCCCGTGGACACCGAGAAATAAATTTTAAATAGTCAAATTTCTGTCAATTTACTCAAAAATCGCCTTTTACGGGGTTGTTACTCGGTGTCCAAGGAGTTAATCGATCAATTCTGCGTCAAGAAATCTTCTCTAGGGTGTACTCTATGACTCCAATAAGTTTTTTCCTCTTAATCTCCCGTGGACACTCAGGAATTAATTTTTAAAGCTTAAATTCCGCTAAAATAAGCTAACAATAGGCACTTATGGGGCTGTTACTCGGTGTCTATGGGGTTTATCGATCGATAATGGGCCAAAAAATCTTCTCTAGGGTGTACTCTAATATCCCCATGAGTGTTCTTCCTTAATCTCCTGTGTACACCTAGGAATAAATTTTTAACTGTCAATTTTCTTTCAATTTACTTAAAAAACGACTTTTATGGAGCTGTTACTCGGTGTCTATGGGGTTGATCGTTCGATTATAGGTCTGAAAATCTTCTCTAGGGTGTGTTCTATTATTCCAATGAGTGTTCTCCTTTAATCTTCCGTAGACACCGAGAAATAAATTTCTAACAGTCAATTTTTTGTCAATTTACTCAAGAAACAAATTTTATTGGGCTGCTACTTGGTGTCTACGGGGTTTATCGATCGATAATGGGCCTGAAAATCTTCTTTAAGGTGAACTCTATTATTTCCATGAGTGTTCTTGCTTAATCTCCCGTGGATACTGAGAAATAAATTTTTAACAGTCAATTTTTTGTCAATTTACTCAAAAAACGACTTTTATAGGGCTGTAACTCGGTGTCTATGGGGTTGATCGATCGATTATAGGTCTGAAAATTTTCTGGAGGGTCCACTTGATGATTCCCATTAGTTTTTTTCTCTTAATCTCCCGTGGACACTGAGGAACGAATTTTTAAAGCTTAAATTCTGCTAAAATTAGCTGAAAATAGCCACTTATAGGGCTGTTACTCGGTGTCTATGGGGTTGATCGATCGATAATAGGTCTAAAAATCTTTTCAAGGGTGTATTTCACGATTCCTATAAGTTTTTTTCTCTTAATCTCCCGTGGACACTGAGGAATGAATTTGTACAGCTTAAATTCAGCTAAAAATAGCCACTGAAGGGGATGTTCCTCCGTGTCCATGGGGTTAATCGATCGATTATGGATTTTAGAATTTTTTCTAGGGTGTACTCTATTATTTTCATGAGTGTGCTTCCTTAATCTCCTGTGTACACCTAGGAATAAATTTTTAACAGTCAATTTTCTTTCAATATACTTAAAAAACGCCATTTATGGGGCTGTTACTCGGTGTCTATGGGGTTGATCGATCGATTATAGGTCTGAAAATCTTTTGTATAGTGTCTTGGTGAATTCCCATGAGTTTTATTCCTTAATCTCAGCTGGACACCGAGGATTGAATTTTCTAAAGTCGAAAATCCGTCAATTTGATTGAAAAACCCTCTTTTATGGGGCTGTTACTCGGTGTCTATGGGGTTAATCTATCAATTATGGGTCTAGATATCTTCTGTGTAGTGTTTTGAAAGATTCCCATAAGTTTTATTCCTTAATCTCAGCTGGACACCGAGGATTGAATTTTCTAAAGTCGAAAATCCGTCAATTTAATTGAAAAACCCCCTTTTATGGGGCTGTTACTCGGTGTCTATGGGATTAATCTATCGATTATGGGTCTGGGAATCTTCTGTGTAGTGTCCTGAAAGATCCCCATTAGTTTTATTCCTTAATCTCCGATGGACATCGAGGACTGATTTTTCTAAAGTCGAAAATACGTCAATTTAATTGAAAAACCCCCTTTTATGGGGCTGTTACTCGGTGTCTATGGGATTAATCTATCGATTATGGGTCTGGGAATCTTCTGTGTAGTGTCCTGAAAGATTCCCATTAGTTTTATTCCTTAATCTCCGATAGACACCGAGGATTGGATTTTTTTTAACTTAAATTCTTGACAAATAAGTCAAAGAACGCCGTTTATGGGGCTGTTACTCGGTGTCTATGGGGTTAATCTATCGATTACTGGTTCGGGAATCTTTTGTATAGTGTCCTAGAAGATTCCTATGAGTTTTATTCCTTAATCTCAGCTGGACACCGAGGATTGAATTTTTTAAAGTCGAAAATCCGTCCATTTAATTAAAAAAACCCTCTTTTATGGGGTTGTTACTCGGTGTCTATGGGGTTAATCTATCGATTATGGATCTGAGGATCTTTTGTATAGTGTCCTGGAAGATTCCTATGAGTTTTATTCCTTAATCTCAGCTGGACACCGAGGACTGATTTTTCTAAAGTCGAAAATCCGTCAATTTAATTAAAAAACCCCCTTTCATTGGACTGTTACTCGGTGTCCATGGGGTTAATCTTTTAATTATGGGTCTGGGAATCTTTTGTATAGTGTCCTGGTGAATTCTCATGAGTCGGATTCCTTAATCTCCGATGGACACCGAGGAAATAAATTTTTTAAAAGTCGAAATTTCGCTGAATTTAATTGAAAACCACTTATAGGGCTGCTACTCGGTGTCTATGGGGTTTATCGATCGACAATGGGCCTGAAAAGTTCCTCTAGGATGTCCTTTATGATTCCTATAAGTTTTATTCTCTTTATCTCTCGTGGACACTGAGAAATGAATTTCTAAAGCTTAAATTCCGTCAATTTAATTAGCTAAAAATAGCCACTTATGGGGCTGTTTCTCTGTGTCTATGGGGTAGATCAATTGATAATGGGTCTAGATATCTTCTGTAGAGTCTCCTTTATGACTCTCATAAGTTTCTTTTCTTAATCTCTTATCTACACCGAGCTTCTAATTTTTTTTCGTCTTTGTATTTTATTTTTACTCGTCGTTTGCCGATTGAGTCCACGGGATGCGTGCGCGAGACAGAGAGGTTCTACCGCTATTCATCGTTTTTTGCGATATCTTCGAAAATATTTACTTTATCAAAAAATCAATAAGAACATTTTTTATTGGTTTTTTTATTTTAAGCACTTTTTTTCACATAAACTTCCCCGTCAAATCAGCCGTTCTTGAGTTATACCGGTTTAAACAATTGAATTGTTAATAACAATTGTTTGCACCATTTTCCATAAAATTGAATACGATATTCGTAATCCCCAACCCAAAATACGTAAGGATTCGTTGGAATTTTCCATGGACATAAAATGTACACGGGCTTCCCTCTTCAGCCGATGGACTATATTATTATTTTGAGTCACGCACACAAAATACCGGAACACAAAAACAAAATGTTGTCAGTACTTTTGAGGGGACTCATAGATCTTTATGTTATTTGACCCGCTGAATCCTAATTTGTGGTCAGTTTGATCCGAACACTTTCAAATTTTTGAGAAAACTTTGAAATACCGAAAAATATGACGAAAATTAGCAGTTTAGGCAATTGAAAATGATTTAAAAATTTTTTTCTTCCTAAACTTAGCATGATTCCAATGTATTTCGACCCGCTCACTATTTATGTGGAGTTTATTTAGACCGAACGCTATTAAAACATTGTCAATTCCAGAAAACCCTGAAAAATTGCTTTTAGAAACTGCTTCATAAAACCAAGCTCCATGTGAATTAGCGGTAGTAAGTATTCGAAAGGATCAATTAGAGGTTCTCGGTATCATTGTGAGAACCAGGATTCCAATTCGTTCTCGTTGGCCATTCTTTTTTAACATAGTGATTTTATCGATCGCGACAATTCCATAGACGTAAAAAGCAGGGATATTTCCTGAACTTGGATTGTTGGCCTAACAGTCGTGCTTTAAGAGGATGCACTTAGACACAGGTGTAATACGAATAATATACAAAAAAGTAACATTAACTAAAATTTTTAGAGGATTTAGGTCAACAAATTCAAAATTTATATTCCACATATCGGATAAGATGTTAAAAATTCTTTATTTTTATTTGAAAATCAATTTTTATCATAACGAACTGGATTTGTTTTAATTTTCATTTGTTTTTTGACATTTATTTAGATTTTTAGAGATGTCTAAGCAATATAAATCTAAGATTTATATTTGGCGGATCGAAATGCATGAGAATCATGATCGATATAATTTTAGAAAATTGTTTTTAACCCAGTATCTGGAATTCTTTGTAATTTTTTGCTTTATTTGCAATTTTTCAGGGTTTTTTTTAATTTACTTAAACTTTTAATGGCTTATAATCGATATGTATGTATATAAGGTTGTGTCAAAATGTAACATCCTTGGAGAACCTTTTAAAATTGGAATTTTAAGTTCCTCTTTCAACAGCAGCAGTGTTTGGGCGTTTTCTGAGATATTTCAAGAGAGAGGATTTATTTGACTATTTATGGGATTTTTAACAGGAGATTTAATTGGGGACTTCTGGACAAATTTTGAATTTTCACCAGAAATGCCTAAACTAAGCTTCTGTTAAAAATTTCTATGAAAATCAAATACTTCGTCTCACCCCAAAATATCTCAGAGAATACCTAAACACAACCCCTTTTTAAAGCGGAACTCAAAATTTCAATTTTAAAATGTTCTCCACGGGAGTAACATTTTGACAAACCCTAATGTATATGTATAATTTGTCATCAGGACTAGGCTTTAGCATAATCTAACTAAATCTAATCTAATCTAATTTATTTTAAATTTTAAAATTTATTTAAGACTATAAAAAAATAATTCTAATTAATTTAGAATAATTCATAATAATAGCAATGAACGTTAGACTCGGAATAATAAATTTCATTTCATAAAATTGATTTTAGGTCCTAAATAATTATTTGAATAATAGAAAAAATTTAAAGATTTTATGATATAAGAATTGAATATAACTTATAAATAACTAATTTGAAATTTTTAAATTTATTTTTAGATTATAAATTTAAAATATCAATTTTAAATTATCCAACTTAATTTTGAAATATGAAAATTGATTACAAATAATGAATAATTAATTTTGAATTATTTTTATTAATTTTTATTGATAAAAAAATGAACTCTAGATAATAAATCATCAATTTTTCATGATGATAATTGATTTTATATTATGAAAATTTGATTTTAATTATCAATAACTAATTTTTGATTATAATCAATTTGTTTATTTTATAATAAATGTTATTTTAGGTTATTAATATTTGAGTTTAAATTTTAAATATTAGATTTAAATCATTGAAATTAGTTTTGTATTATAGAAATTAATTTTAGATCATAAATAATTAATTTCAAATTATCTTAATTAATTTTTTATAATACAAATTATTTTTATAAAATAAATAATTAATTATATATCATAAAAATCAATTTAAAGTAATAAAGAATTATTTTTAAAGTTTCGAAATTAATTTTAGTTTGAAAAAATTAAATTCTAAATTATTAATATAGATTTTTGATAAAAAATTATTTATAATTGTATCTAATGAATAATATTCTTGAATACATCAACAATTTCGATTAAAAATTCATTTTACATTGTTAATAATTTCTTTTTTTGTGAAGATTAATTTTAGACAATAAATAATCGTTTTTAAGCAATTTATATTGATATTACAATTTGATAATGCATTTTATAATGTCAAAAATAAATTTTCAATTATTTAAATTACTTCTAGATAATAAATAATTTATATTAATCATCGAAATTGAATTAAGACTATAAATGATGAATTTTATCATTTTTAAATTAATCCATCATTATAAAGATGAACTTTGACACTAAATAATAAATTCATACCTTGAAAATAAAAAATAAATCATAAAAATATAATTCTCAATTTTAAAAATTGATTTTGCATCGATAAAATTAATTTTATATCATAAAGCTAAATTTTAAATCATAAAAAGTCAATATTGATGTATGGAAATCAATAATAGATTATTAAAATAAATTTTCGAATACAATTAATAATTATTATATCTAAGAATCAATATTATTAAATCCATCATCAATTTTTTGTTTAAAATTTATTTTAGATTATATATGATTTTTTTTTTTTTTTTTTTTTATTAATTTTAGATCATAATCAATTGATTTTATACTATTCAAATTAATTCTATAATTTGATATTATATTTAAGATCATCAAAATCAATTTTCAATTAGATGAATTAATTCTAGATAATGAATATTCGATTTTAGAAAATAAATTATCAATTTTATTTCATAGAAATCAATTCTAAATTATAAAAATAAGTTTTTGATCATGAATAATCAATCTTTATATCTCAAAATTAATATAATTGAATACATCATCAATTTTTTGTTTAAAAATTTATTTAGAATTATAAATTATTTGTTTTTTTTTTGTTTTCGAGAAAATTAATTTTGGATCATAAACAATCGATTTTGAGCTATTCAAATTAATTTGATAAATTAATAATGTATTTCAGATTATCAAAATTAAATTGTCAATTAAACAAATTAAGTTTACATCATGATTAATTGATTTTAATTATAAAAATCGAATTTAGACAATAAATAATAAATTTTATGTTTTATAAGTTATTTTATTATTATAAAAATGGACTTTAAATAATGAATAACCAAATATTATATTTAAGAATTAGCTTTATGTGGTTAAAATTGTATTAAAATGATAAAAAATTGATTTTAAATTATAAAAATTAATTTAACATTATAAGCCAGTCCCATGGCTAAGCGGTACAACGCATGTCATGCTTGCTTGGGACTGGTGAGGCGTAGGTTCGAATCCCGGTGTGACCTGAAATATGATTTTCAGTGAACATCGGTGCGCGTATCTCTCGCCGGGCTGTAAAGGTTTGGGTTTTTCGATGGTTTACCCAAACCCTGTGCTACCGGTTGGGCACAGGCGAATGCGTGCAGTTTCCCAAAAGTCGGCCCATCGTCGTATCGCTCTCCAGGCTGAAAAGGATGTAATAACGCCAAACTTATTCTTCTAAACTTAATGTACCGATCAGCCTCGAGTCCCCTTCTGGTCTCGGCCGGACCCCTATCGAGACAGAAGTCTGAAAAGCAAGGTTAAAAAAAAAAAAAAAAAATTAAACATCATAACTATTCAATTTTAATCAATAAATGTTAGTTTTGAATCATTATAATTAATTTTATATTTTAAAAATTAATTTAAGAACGTGAATACACTAATTAAAAGTTATCAATATAAGTTTCAGACTGTTAATGATTTATTTTATGTTATTATTATTGATTTTATTTTATTAAAATTTATTTTTTTAGGTGAAAATTAATTATAATCCATGGAAATTAATTTTTGATTATATATAATCAAATATTTATTATAAAGAAAAATAATATATGATAAATCATTGATTGTAAATTCGAAAATTCCTTTTAGATCATAAACAGTTAATTTTTGATCATGAAAATATATTCATGACTGAAAATAAATAATGTTATACTTTAATAACCAATTTTATAATATAACAATCAATTTTCTTTTATAAAAATTAATTTTTCATATTGAATAATTAATTTTTCAATCTAAATATATATTGAAGAATATAAATAATCAATTTTCAATAGTTAAAATCAATTTATTATTATATAAATTGATATTGATGTATTAATAATCAATTTTTAAACAAGATAATTCAAATAAAATTATTAATATAATATTTTAAATTCATAAAATGAATTTTATATGGTCAAAATAAATTTTATATTATAAAACTTAATTTATATTCATAAAATCGAATTTTAGACAAAAAATAATTGATTTTATTTCTCAAAAATCAATTTTACACTGTAGATAATAAATTTTAGATTATTAAAATCAATTTTTAATCATCAAAATTATCTTTAAACTACAAAAATTGATATGAGATAATAATAATAATTTTAATGAATTATTAATTCTTCAAGAATACATAATAATTCGTACAATGGGTTAGAAAAACAACCATAAGCGTTTGATAATTGCTATTAAACTCTCAGATGAAATCAATTGAGTAACAAAGAAATATATTTAAAGAATTAGATTAAAATCAGCCATCGATATAAAAATAAAACTTATGATTGTTGTTAATTATTATTCACATAGAAGGTTAGAAAAAGATGGCCGAAGCATAAACATGTGTCATTTGTTTATGCTGCTTAATATACATATTTCAACTGTTTTTGATATTAGATAAAAGGTTATTAGATTACGGATACAAAAATTTATTAAAGATTATGAATGATCAATTTTCAACTATTAGATTAAATAATATATTATAAATCATCGGTTTTTTGTTTAAAAATTAGCTTCAGATAATAAATAATTGATTTTAAATGTAATAATTCATTTGAGACTATAAATAAATGATTTCAAATAATTTATTAATATATTCATTAACTTCAAACATTGAATAATAATTATTATTATTTTGATTCACGCACGCAAAACACCGGCACACAAAAAAAAAATGTTGTCAGTACATTTGAGGGGACTCATAGATCTTTATGTTATTCGACTCGCTGAATCCTAATTTGTGGTCAGTTTGATCCAAACACCTTCAAATTTTCGTAGAAACTTTGAAATACCGAAAAATATGACGAAAATTAGCAGTTGAGGCAATTGAAAATGATTTAAAAATTTTTTTCTCCCTAAACTTAGCATGATTTGAATGTATTTCGACCCGCTCACTATTTATGTGGAGTTTATTTAGACCGAACGCTATTAAAACATTGTCAATTCCAGAAAACCCTGAAAAATTGCAGAAAAAGCAAAAAATAGCGAAAAAAAAAAAAGTAAAAATTTCCAGATATTGTATCAAATCAAATTTTATAAAATTCGATCAGTTATGATTCTTATGTATTGAGATCAGCCAAAAATAAATCTAGAAATCATATGGCTCAGACATTTCTCAAAATCTAAATAAATGGCAAAAACACCTGAAAATTAAAATCAAATCAAACATTTCATCCGATCTGTTGAACATAAATTGTTAATTTTTTGACTTCAATCCTCAAAAATTTTAATTCTTAGAAAAAATCTTTGCAAAACCGTTTATTTTTTAATTTTAATTTATTCTTCGCTTATATCTAACCCTTTTATCTTTAAATGACCTACATAAAACGTTTCTCTTACGGGTTTTCATTTTCTTTGGTAGATCTCTCTTCAGTGTCATACAATAATCAGCCATCATAATAATATTCCACTTTCCTTGATAACGATTTTCCATTACACTGATGTCTTGATGGAATTTATCGCCTTGCTCTTCACTGTAATCGTCAAGATTTTCAGAAAAGTGTGAAAAGTGAGAATTTATATAGTAGAATTTTGCATTCATCAAGCAACCCAAAGTATCGTAGTTGTACAAAAACTCTTCAACATGAATTCACGTAATTCTCACTTTTAGTATTCCCTAGAAAGTTATGTGATGCTTTTTTGAAGCTTGCCCATTCTGCTCTCGCAGTCTCGTTCATTTCAAATACGAAATTATCGTCCTTAAATAAAGTCGGAAGTTATGGTCCATCGAAAATAGCATCTTTTTATTTTGCATCACTCATAGCTGTAAAGTTTTCCCCATAATATTTTAAACAGTTGCCATCTTTGTCTAAAGCTTTCAGAAACTGCTTCATAAAACCAAGCTCCATGTGAAGTGGCGGTAGTAAGTATTCGAAAGGATCAATCAGAGGTTCTCGGTAACATTGTGAGAACCAGGATTCCAATTCATTCTCGTTGGCCATTCTTTTTTAACATAGTGATTTTATCGATCGCGACAATCCCATAGACGTAAAAAGCAGGGATATTTCCTGAACTCTGATTGCTGGCCTAATAGTCGTGCTTTGAGAGGATTGCGCTAAGACACAGGTGTAATACGAATAATATAAAAAAAAGTAACATTAACTAAAATTTTTTGAGGATTTAGGTCAACAAATTCAAAATTTATATTCCACATATCGGATTAGATGTTAAAAATTCTTTATTTTTATTTGAAAATTAATTTTTATCATAACGGACTTGATTTATTTTAATTTTCAGTCGTTTTTTGACATTTATTTAGATTTTTAGAGATGTCTAAGCAATAGAAATCCAAGATTTATATTCGGCGAATCGAAATGCATAAGAATCATGATCGATATAATTTTAGAAAATTGTTTTTAACCCAGTATCTGCAATTCTTTGTAATTTTTTGCTTTATTTGCAATTTTTCATGGTTTTTTTGAATTTACTTAAACTTTTAATGGCTTATAATCGATATGTATGTATATAAGGGTGTGTCAAAATGTAACTTCCTTGGAGAACCTTTTAAAATTGGAATTTTAAGTTCCTCTTTTAACAGCAGCAGTGTTTGGGCGTTTCCTGAGATATTTCAAGAGAGAGGATTTATTTGACTATTTATGGGATTTTTAACAGGAGATTTAATTGGGGACTTCTGGACAAATTTTGAATTTTCACCAGAAATGCCTAAACTAAGCTTCTGTTAAAAATTTCTATGAAAATCAAATACTTTGTCTCACCCCAAAATATCTCAGGGAATACCTAAACACAACCCCTTTTTAAAGCGGAACTCAAAATTTCAATTTTAAAATGTTCTCCACGGGAGTAACATTTTGACAAACCCTAATGTATATGTATAATTTGTCATCAGGACTAGGCTTTAGCATAATCTAACTAAATCTAATCTAATCTAATTTATTTTAAATTTTAAAATTTATTTAAGACTATAAAAAAATAATTTCAATTAATTTAGAATAATTCATAATAATAGCAATGAACGTTAGACTCGGAATAATAAATTTCATTTCATAAAATTGATTTTAGGTCCTAAATAATTATTTGAATAATAGAAAAAATTTAAAGATTTTATGATATAAGAATTGAATATAACTTATAAATAACTAATTTGAAATTTTTAAATTTATTTTTAGATAATAAATTTAAAATATCAATTTTAAATTATCCAACTTAATTTTGAAATATGAAAATTGATTACAAATGATGAATAATTAATTTTGAATTATTTTTATTAATTTTTATTGATAAAAAAATGAACTCTAGATAATAAATCATTAATTTTTTATTATGATAATTGATTTTATATTATGAAAATTTGATTTTAATTATCAATGAATAATTTTTGATTATAAATGTTCTTTTAGGTTATTAATATTTGAGTTTAAATTTTAAATTTCAGATTTAAATTATTGAAATTAATTTTGTATTATAGAAATTAATTTTAGATTATAAATAATTAATTTCAAATTATCTTAATTAATTTTTTATAATACAAATTAACTTTATAAAATAAGTAGTTAATTATATATCGTAAAAATATATTTAAAGTAATAAAGAATTATTTTTAAAGTTTTGAAATTAATTTTAGTTTGAAAAAATTAAATTCTAAATTATTAATATAAATTTTTGATAAAAAATTATTAAAAATTTATCTAATGAATAATATTCTTGAATACATCAACAATTTCGATTAAAAATTCATTTTACATTGTTAATAATATCTTTTTTTTTGAAGATTAATTTTAGACAATAAATAATCGTTTTTAAGCAATTTATATTGATATAACAATTTAATAATGTATTTTATAATGTCATAAATAACTTTTCAATAATTTAAATTACTTCTGGATAATAAATAATTTATATTAATCATCGAAATTGAATTTAGACTATAAATGATGAATTTTATTATTTTTAAATTAATCCATCATTATAAAAATTAACTTTGACACTAAATAATAAATTCATACCTTGAAAATAAAAAATAAATCATAAAAATATAATTCTCATTTTTAAAAATTGATTTTGCATCGATAAAATTAATTTTATATCATAAAGCTAAATTTTAAATCATAAAAAGTCAATATTGATGTATGGAAATCAATTATAGATTATTAAAATAAATTTTCGAATACAATTAAAAATAATTATATCTAAGAATCAATATTATTAAATCCATCATCAATTTTTTGTTTGAAATTTATTTTAGATTATAAATGATTTTTTTTTTTTTTTTTTTTTTCAATTAATTTTAGATCATTATCAATTGATTTTATACTATTCAAATTAATTCTATAATTTGATATTATATTTAAGATCATCAAAATCAATTTTCAATTTCATGAATTAATTCTAGATAATGAATATTCGATTTTAGAACATAAATTATCAATTTTATTTCATAGAAATCAATTCTAAATTATAAAAATAAATTTTTGATCATGAATAATCAATCTTTATATCTCAAAATTAATATAATTGAATATATCATCAATTTTTTGTTTAAAAATTTATTTAGAATTATAAATTATTTGTTTTTTTTTCTTTTCGAGAAAATCAATTTTGGATTATAAACAATCGATTTTGAGCTATTTAAATTAATTTGATAAATTAATAATGTATTTCAGATAATCAAAATTAAATTGTCAATTAAACAAATTAAGTTTACGTCATGATTAATTGATTTTAATTATAAAAATCGAATTTAGACAATAAATAATAAATTTTATGTTTTATAGGTTATTTTATGATTATAAAAATGGACTTTAAATAATGAATAACTAAATATTATATTTAAGAAATAGCTTTATGTGGTTAAAATTGTATTAAAATGATGAAAAATTGATTTTAAATTATGAAAATTAATTTCACATTATAAGCCAGTCCCATGGCTAAGCGGTACAACGCATGTCATGCTTGCTTGGGACTGGTGAGGCGTAGGTTCGAATCCCGGTGTGAGCTGAAATATGATTTTCAGTGAACATCGGTGCGCGTATCTCTCGCCGGGCTGTAAAGGTTTGGGTTTTTCGATGGTTTACCCAAGCCCTGTGCTACCGGTGGGGCACAGGCAAATGCTCGCAGTTTCCTAAAAGTAGGCCCATCGTCGTATCGCTCTCCAGGCTGAAAAAGTATGTAATAACGCCAAACTTATTCTTCTAAACTTAATGTACCGATCAGCCTCGAGTCCCCTTCTGGTCTCGGCCGGACCCCTATCGA
Source organism: Cotesia glomerata (assembly GCF_020080835.1). Classification (NCBI taxonomy): domain Eukaryota; kingdom Metazoa; phylum Arthropoda; class Insecta; order Hymenoptera; family Braconidae; genus Cotesia; species Cotesia glomerata. The sequence goes on along the minus strand of NC_058166.1, from coordinate 7,495,271 downwards.
GACAGAAGTCTGAAAAGCAAGGTTAAAAAAAAAAAATTAAACATCATAACTATTTAATTTTAATCGATAAATGTTAATTTTAAATCATTATAATTAATTTTATATTATAAAAATTAATTTAAGAACATGAATACACTAATCAAAAGTTATCAAAATAAGTTTCAGACTGTTAATGATTTATTTTATGTTATTATTATTGATTTTATTTTCCTAAAATTTATTTTTTTAGGTGTAAATTAATTATAATCCATGAAAATTAATTTTTGATTATATATAATCAAATATTAATCCACTCTTATAATTTAGATGAAAAATATGAAAATATACATTGATGAAGACATTTTATTCGTTATGTGATTGGTTAAGAAAAAATATTATAATATACATAACCGTAATATCATTGGTCGATACAAAACACAAGTACAATGTATGCACGACGACACGATAATATATGAGGAAAATATATATATTATTATTATTATCATTACAATAATTTACATTGGTTAAGAAAAAATATTATAATATACATAACTGTAATATTATTGGTCGATATATAAAATAATAAGTACAATGTATGTACAATAATAACATATATTATTACAATAATAAAACTAAATAAATATATAGAATAATAAAAATTTTAATTCCAAAAACAAAATCATAATAATAATCATTTACATATCGTTATTTTATATCAAATTTAAAAAGAAACATTAGAATTCATACTATTCATACATTTTTATAAATTTGCTTATACAAAAAAAAGATTTTAAAAATATATTACAAATATTACAATTACATAATATATATTACATTAGATACTACTGCCCCCTGTAAGTGCATGTTTTAACAATTTGTATTTGTTGTTTGGGAATAAGGATAGTAATAATACAATTGAATGTGTAATAAAGGTGCAATTTCATGCTGACGCTTGACGCTGGCGTCACATGTATAAGGAATATACAATTTCGTCAGAGCGTCAAACCTGCTGCATACTTAGTAGTGCCTTTGTCCTTACAAGTCGTGTATTTTTTTATAAATGCGCATAATAATATTTTCGTTTTATGGAATTTTTACTCAACACGCGCTATTTTATTACTTTTAAAACGTGCTATTAACAGCTACAATTAATTATTTCTTATTTAAAATATAAATTGCAGTGCAGTGATAAAATAACAATGATTTAAAATATAAATTGCAGTGCAGTGATAAAATAACAATGAATAACCCACCAGTTCAAGCACTTACTATTTCATTTACAACTAATCATGAAATCCACCATTGGGTAGATCGAGATGATTCCGTGTAAGCGAACATACATTGTTGATATATATTGTTTGGTATTATGTTAATATAATAATAAAGTTAGCCGATATTTTCAATTTTTTGATGTTTTTTTTAATAATTTTTTAATAATTAAATTATAACAAAAAAATATTTTTTAGAAATTGCACTTACAGTTTTCAAAATTTTTGACAAATGAAATTTTTTTCTTTTTTTTTGCGGTCATTTTTTCAATAAAAAAAATTTTTTTAATTTTTAAATGTCGGCTAACTTTATTTTCATATTATGTTATTACTATATTGATTATTATTTATTAAAGATTTATATATTATTTCAGAATTTTGAAGGGTTATGTAGATGCCATTACACCACTGATACAGAGAGGACATATAACTTTTTTTCAAATTATCGTGAACAATAATGACGGTTCACGAGTAACGGTTATTTTTTGTGGTAATTACGCAGTCAACCACCACGCATTGATTCAATTAAATCAGGTAATATTATGTATATATATATATTTATTATTCAACATTTACTTGGTTTGATAATTATATTTTAAATTTGTTTATAATTTTGACGACGCATAATTTACTATCTTAGATAATCGAGCTGTCACGCGTGCAAGTCCGCAAGTCAACTTTCCGTCGTGAACATGATCTACTCTTTCTAGCGGAGTCTGAAATAAATTTGAACCATGGTCAATTCGTTCGTGCTAATCCGATAATCGCAGAAGTGGACGTTTCAATTCAATTAGTTCCTCAATCCACTGGAATAATATGTAATAAACGTATTTTTATTTATTTTATATATAATCTCTTCGAAATTATTTAGATGATTCTAATAAAATAATTATTCATATTGCAGTTATTTCAGGATGGCTAAAACTGCCATTTGTTGGAATGGATAATGGTCGTTACGGGAGTGGATTGATTGTAGATGGAAATTATAAAATTAAAGTTCACGTTAACCCCTTTGTCCCATATCAAGGGTTAATTGAAGGTGTCTATGTTTGTGTGCGTGGGAAATTTTGTCGAAATCAAAGTAAGTGTTTCAAATCCTAAATTAAATTTTTCAATCTTTCTATTGTGCTAATACGACATATTTTATTTATTTTTCATAGATGGTATTCCTTTCGTATCCGTGAACAACATTCAGGATGTAAGTCTCGTGCCAAACAAATCGATTCTTACTACGGTAGAATTGAGTAGATTAGGTCACATAATTCCTTAAGTTATGACGATTTTCCGCTTAAAATAATAGCGATGATGCAATTTTTACAATTGCATTGATTTTGACTATGTGTCAAGTACTATAAGTATATTTATTTATGTGTTTGTACTTTTTATTATTTTAGATTGAAAACATTTTTTTTTTTATTTTTAACTTCGACAAAAATTTAATTTATCTTTATTACCTGTGCGTAATTATATTCTATTACATTGTATTCAATAAGTTAATTATTGGTAATATTGCTGTTATGATTTTTTACCATTACGATTGAGTGTAATTACAAAAATTTCGTAACATTCCATTACAAAATTATTAAGTAATGTTATTGATATTGTTCATGAATAATTATAATTTTTTACTATTATTGTAATACAAATTAAGATGCTACTATTTAAAATAGTTTTTATAAACATTAATATAAAATAATTTTCTATGTAGAATGTAATTTTGTTATTGATTTGATAATAATAAGCATAAATTTTGAATATCTATTTGTAATCATTTATTATTTATTACCTCATATAATATTAATTATAAATATTGCACGGTATTGTAGGATTGATTTAAATAACTAACAACAATTTAATTATTGTTAATCTTTTATAAAAATTTTGATTATGCCACTGGGTTAATTACGGAGATTCACGCGAAGTTGTCAAATTTTTAAAACTGAAAATTTGTAAATTTAATCGACGTACTCTATTAATTAATAAACAAATTAAAAAACAGTTTGTTTCTGGGATACTTGATTAAATAATTAGGTTTAAAAATTATAATTTGTACATGTCGATAAATAGAGATTCCACCAGCCGTGTATTTGGTTAAAAATTTAATGCAATTGACGATTTAAAAAAATTTCATTTTCATTGAATTTGATTAAAATAATAATAAACTTTCAATTAAAATAATAAAAAAAGAAGGTTTTCGAACGTATTACGGAGATATTTTTATATTTTTTACAAAAATTACGAGGAACTACTGTTATTTAGTCTTTTATTTGACTTGGCAATACCGCTTACGCAGTTACTCGGCGTAAAAAAATAAAAACCGTGGTTTTTTAAATGCTAGAAGACTTAGTCATTTTAGTTAGACAGTAAACATTAATAAATTTCAAGTTTAGGAAACTCTTACGGTGTTGTCAAGTTTATACTGATAATTCAGAGTGCTGAATTTTTTATTAGTCAATTAAATGTTAATAATTATTTAATAAGTATATTTTTCAGAAATTACCTCAAAAATATCATTAATTAATTTTAAGATGCATAACAAAAGTATTTATACGTATAATTTTTTTATAGGCATTCCTTACTCTAGGAGGGTACTTGGATCTCTTTACAAAATAAAATTTTAACATTTATTAATAATGATTTATTACTCATCTCATTAAATATTAATTATAAATATTTAACAATATCAACATACAGATACTAATTACTAACAATTTGAATATTATTAGGTCTCTTTGTTTATATAAAAATACTGAATTTTGACAGTTATTTAACTTATAATTTAATTTGTATCGTTGATTTATTATTATTCATAATTATTTTGCTCAATTCAAATATTAAATGAATTATCAATTGAAATCACACACAAACAACACGTATTATAATTATTAATTTTAAAATGTTTGATAATAAAAACTTAGCTTTCTCTCATGCAGCAGTAGTTATTCTATTACAATATATAAAGAATCATTAAGCGTTATGACTTCTTTCACAATCTTTTATAAAGATTACTAATATCTAATCTTTATCACAATTTTTTATAAACATTTATTGTTTAATCAGTCATCATTTAAAGTTAAGTTAAATATTGTGGCTTTAGAGTTAAACAAAAATCACATAACTATGATAATATTGTACCTTTTATATCTATAATATCTTTTCTCATAAGCCACAATATCGAATATCTTAATGATAAGAATTATTAATTAATATTATGACATAGATTTCCCAGATTTATTACACCTAACAATCGATAATATTTTTGAAATAATATCAACATAATAACTGGTACTGATTTAATCTATAAATACCTATGACTTAATCAGTCATGGTGTGTTTATATCAAATGTTAGTCGCTTCTTATCATTAATTTCGATATTAAAAACTCGAATATTCCCCGCATGCTTAATTAAACTCACTATTAATGCACTATTTTTATAACTGCTATTATAGCTAAAGAGCAGCTTGATTGTAAATTGTTTTATTTAAAGTGCGGTACTCTTATTTCTTAGAATATGACTAAGGAGAGTCTTTTATGAATCTGACTTTTAATATTCAGATTACAGAATCTAATTGATGCTTTGTAACATTTTTAATTAGATTTTGTATAGTATTAAAAATATAAAGATAAAGAAAAATAAAAATAAAATAAATGATCAAATCAAACATAGAAATTATAAGAATATTTATTAAATGGACTCTGGATGCAGTGAAATCCATCAGAAGTTACTGTAATTTTATCTCAGTATCTCATATAATAATAATATGCTAAAAATAACAAAAGAGATAATTTTGGTAATTTTTGATGAATTTCACTGCATAATCGTTGTAGATTTTAAATCTAAAAAACTTTTTTAGTTATCAAACGGCGACTGTTTGGCGGCTGATCCCATCTCACCTTCACCGTCATGTTTACGCTTTGGCGTTTTGAGACCACGCCTGCGAAGTTCATCAGCAGTTTTATCTTCAGCTTCTGTCTTGTTAATGTCAGACAGATGACGAATAGAAAATTCGGTTACAAGTTCTGAAAGTTATAATATTTTTAAGGCTCAGAACACTTTAATAATGCTATAATTAATAACAATTAAATAATATTAAAAAGATTCATAAAAATATTAGACTTCATTAAATATTATTAGGCGTAATTGATTTTTTCTTTAAAACATCAATTGAAATCATAACATTCGACAAATAAAAAGTTTCAATACTCACTAGGATGAAATAATGGACTTCCCAAGATTCTAAGATGGTTTCCTTCGATAAATTGTACCTTTGCTTCATCAAATTCGGTCAACCTTAAAGATATTTTATGTTCATCGTCAACGAGAACCCCATTTCCGTAGCTTCCCCCGAATGCTGTTACTTTTGAAAAAGGATCTTTAAGGTAACCCTCAATATCTGCAAATCACACCACTCATTATTATTTATTACATCTAATTTAATTAATTTAATATTACACTTACAGCATAAACCATTAACGGTATTAATATCCTTGATTTTCACAGTTTTGATCTGTGTCATATCCATAACCGCTTTCTCAAACTTTATCTCGTGAACGGTGACGACTGTTGACGCCCCCACGGTTAATTCGACAGAGTGTACGATGTCATTCGGGTTGTTGAAACGGAGAGCCGGAACTGATGTGCGCGCAAGACGAAATGAGATGATCTTAATTCGAGATGATTTTAATGTTTTTTTAATGGGCCGACGCTTAACACAGCAATGGATAGTTGATAGCTATGTTAAAATAGAAAAAGATAGATTGAATTTTTGTAAATTTAATCAAAAAAAATTGCGTGCCGAATCTTATCAAGGCTTATTAGATCATCTTCAAACTCGTGCGAACAATACAGATTTAAATATAGGCAAAATTGTAATTTTACTATCTACTTTTCACGGTTCTCCAAGAAATATGTTACAGCATTACCAAGATGCTATGTCTATGGTTCGTAAGTTTAGTAAACCAGATTTATTTATTACTATGACATGTAATCCTAAGTGGCGTGAAATTACGGAAAACTTATTACCTGGACAAAGTGCTTCAGACAGACCAGATTTGACGGCGCGTGTGTTTGATATAAAAGAAGATGCCCTGGTTAAAACTATTGGAAAAGAACAACTTTTTGGTGAAGTTCTAGCCTATAATTGGGTAATTGAATTTCAAAAACGAGGACTACCGCACTTACATATGTTAATAACATTAAAAAATAATTCTAAAATAAAAACTCCTGATAGTGTTGATAAATTCATCTCTGCAGAAATTCCAAATCCTCATGATAATCCCATATTACATGAAATTGTTACTAGAAACATGCTTCATGGACCTTGTGGCGATTGGTGCCTGATTGATGGAATTTGTTCCAAAAGATTTCCGAAAGATATCCGTAATGAAACAACAATGGATGATAATGGATACCCTTCTTATCGTAGACGAGATGAAGGAATAACATTCTCTAGAAATAATTCTGTTTTTGATAATCGTCATGTTGTTCCGTACAATCCTACACTTATACAAATTTTTGACTGTCATATTAACGTAGAAGTTGTTTGCTCGGTAACAGCAGTCAAATATTTATTTAAATACGTTTATAAAGGTCATGATAAAGCTGGTGTTACAATTTCAGGTAATATACCATCTGAACTGGATCCACAGGAACAAACGACTCATGAAACAATAAGTAATCCAAACGACAATGTTATTAATCATGACGAAGTTAAAAATTTTGTTGATGCTCGATATGATGGTCCAGTTGAACCCGCTTGGCGAATTTTTTCTAAAAAATTACAAGATAAAAGTCACTCCATTGTTCGTTTACCAGTACATTTACCTAATCAACAAAGTATCACTATCAATGATGATTGTAATGAACAAGATCTTCTGGCAGCTTTGCAAAGGCAATCGATGTTAATCGATTATTTTTCTCTAAATGTAAGGGATCCATCCGCACGACAATACATATATAGCGACATTCCACGATATTACGTATTTAAAAAAGATAATGAAACTAAAATGTCTGCTTGGCAACCGAGAAAAAAAAATTTTAACGTTATCGGTCGTATGTATTCAGTAAGTCCTTCTCAAATCGAATTATTTCATCTTAGATTATTATTGATTAACATTAAAGGTGCTTAAAAGCTTTGAAGATTTGAGAACGGTGAATGGGATAATCTATGAAACTTATATGTCTGCATGTTTAGCTGCTGGGTTAATTGAAGATGATCAAGAATGGAGACGAACGTTACATGAAGCAGTAACTTGGATGATGCCACGACAATTAAGATGTTTATTTGCTCGCATACTAATTCATTGTCAACCTACTGATCCAGAAAGTTTGTGGAATGAATTTAAAGAAGCAATGTCCGAAGACTTTAACAGACAGGTGGGAGTAGAACGAGGACAGAAAAAGGCTTACGCATACATTAATAATATGATTGAACGAGAAGGATGTAGTCTTTCTTCATTTCCCGGTATGCCACCAGTTGAAAATGATTTATGTGATAATGAATCGGTACAAATTTTGACCCAAGACCTATCGCAATCATATTATAATAAATTGAATATCAATCAAAAAGAAATTGTAGATTTTGTTTTGAATTCTGTAGAAAATAACGCAACCAATCTGCCGAATTGTATTTATATAGATGGACCAGGTGGTTCGGGTAAGACATTTGTTTACACAACTTTATGTCATTTATTAACGAATAAAAATAAGATTGTTTGTACAATGGCCTATACAGGTATTGCCGCAACTCTTTTACCCAATGGAAAAACTGTTCACAGAACTTTTGGATTACCTGTACCTATGTTTTCAGATTCTTCTTCTCATATCAAGCCTAACTCTCAACAAGGAAAATATCTCAAAACCGTAGATGTATTTATTTGGGACGAAGCTCCAATGTCTCCTAGGTATTCTTTAGAAATAATAGATCGAACATTGCGGCACATTAACAATAATAATCTTCCTTTTGGTGGAAAGTTAATTATTTTAGGTGGTGATTTTCGTCAATTGCTTCCAGTTCAACCTCATGCTACTAGAACTGAAACGATTAATCTTTCTATAAAATTTAGTCCATTGTGGAAAAATTTCCATAAGTTTTCATTAACCCTTCGTAGGTCGCATAATGAGCGCGGCGCCGCCTTTTCGGCATTTTTTTTTTTTTCTCGAAATTGAGTTCATTGATAATTTTGAAAAAAATTAAGTGCATTCTTTTAACCTTTCTAAAAATCGTGACGTTATCAAAAAGCATAAAAATATTTACGAAATAACTTAAAAAATCAATTTTCGGAACCGGGCGGCGCTATGCCGCCCGGTGCGAGTGAGCCTCCGGGAGATTTTCTAACTGCGCTGTTGCCAAATGTCGTTACCGCCACTATTTCAATCTGTTTTACCGCATGTGAGGTACAAAAATAAAGTAATGTTTGAGGTTAATTTTACTGTTTACATTATAACTTGTGATTTGTTCAAAATACTGTAATAATTACACTCATATTAAATATTATTTATATAAAAATAGTAATAATAATACAATTGTTAAATAAATTATTTTATAATACATCATACTAAAATTAACAGATGTCTGGCTTTTATATATTACTAATTATTTAAATAATGAAAAAACAAAAAAATTTCAGGTGAACGAATTAAAAAAAAAAAAATAACAATGGATGCCAATTTTTCAAATTATTTTTTGATTGAATTTAATTCTAATTATGATAGATAGATAGATAGATAAAAAATTTATTTGGCTCTGGAACCTAAGCTCCCTCAAAGCCATCAATATTTAAATTACATTGGTTTACATAGGTTACAAGATTACTTAACTAATTAAAGGTTTGCAATTAGATTTAATTTCAAATATTATAAAATCCAAATAGATTATTTAATACAAACAAATAACTTAATTTAAAGTCATAATAATTCTACAAGAAAAAATATTTAAATAAGATCCAAAATAAAGATTGCAATTGTTAATTGTCATGTTCAAAAAAGTGATTGAAGCAAGCATTTTTAAATTCAACCAAATTATCTACAGCCACAGTCTCAGCTGGCACTGCATTCCAGATACGTATGCCATGAATTAAGAATGAATTATCATACATGACACAATTAGCCTGCGGTATACGAAGATAGTCTTGTCGGACATCACCTCTACGCAGTGCTACAGGCAAAAAGTCTAGTTTTGAGCCGAATAGCTGCCGATAATTTAGTCGAATTTCCTTATAAAACAGACAAGCAATGAAATAATCTCTTCTCGCTGCAAGCTTTAGCCAACCTAACTTTTGAAATATGGAGTAACATGTTCATATTTTGGTACTTTATAGATAAATCTAACACATGAATTCAATTTACGCTGCATCTTTAATAATAATTTGTTTGACATATTCGTATACGCCGCACAACAATAATCAAAGAGAGGAATTATTAAAGTAGATACTAACTTAATACGTAAACTTTCACTAAATATTTCATTGTTTATTTTTAGTTGTGCTAGAATACTCATAGCGCGATTGCACACATTTGTTACTTGATTCTCCCATGAGAGAGTACTATCTATAGTCACCCCAAGGTATTTTACAATGCTACTATAAGGAATAGCACACCCCTCTACAAAGATTGTGTCGGCTAGTCTTAATGATAATTAATTTAGCGGATATTTTGATAATTTTAAGAATTTTTGTAGCAAATGAATTATGACAAAAATAATTATAAAAAATTGACATTCAGACGTTTTAAAAATTAAAGATGCAATTTGTTAAAAATAATTTTTTGAAAAAATTTGTTTTGTTAAAAATTAAAAATTTTTAAGTGACAGCTAGATTTAATGTCATATTATAATTTTATAATCGGGTCTAAGATGTTAAATTTAATCACATGTTATAAAAATAAAAAAAAAATTTTGTTATTCAATTAAATTTATGATAAAATATAAAAGTAAAATTATATTTAATCATAAAACATTGAAAAAATACTTTATCTCACAAGGAAATAGTATTAGTTTACATTTGGCAACAGCGCGTACATTTTAACACGGCGGCGGAGCGCTCACCATGCGACCGACTTAGTTCGGAAAAGACACGCTACCTACGAAGGGTTAACACAAAATATGCGTGCACTTCCGGAAGAGATAGAATTTGTTCGGTTTTTATTAAATCTTGGTAGTGGAACTCTCAACAATTTAGATGATATAATGGATCTTCCTGATGAGTGTTTTACTTCAAATAACAATGATATTGTAGAAAACGTATATGGTAGAATAATTAGAGGCAAACGTTATGACGAACTCACAACAACAGTAATTCTGTCAGCTAGAAACATTGATGTCGATTTTATAAATACTCAGGTTGTTGAACTTTTAGATTTTTCTACAGAACATATTTACATCGGTGTTGACAGCACTGAAAATTGTGACAATGAGAACTTTGATGACGCTATTCTGCCCGAATATTTGAACACTTTAAATCCACCCAATTTTCCACCCTATGAACTTAAATTACGACAATACTCGATAGTAATGCTAATCAGAAATTTGAATTTAAGCGAAGGACTTTGTAATGGTACAAGACTGATTATTTTGGAATTGGGAGTTCATGTTTTGAAATGCAAAATTCTAACTGGTGACAAAGCTGGAGAGATTGTTTTTATCAATCGAGTAACATTATATTGCGAAAATGTATATCCTTTTATTTTTAAAAGACGACAATTCCCAATTAAGATAGCTTTTTGTATGACTATTAACTCAAGGTCAAACTTTTGACAAAATTGGAATTGATCTTACCAAAGACGTTTTTAATCACGGCCAACTTTACGTTGCATTCTCGCGAGTACGATCTTGGTCAGCATTACAAGTGTATTTTGCTCGCGAAAAAGTAGATAAAATCGTTAAAAATATAGTTTACAAAGAGATATTTTTGTAATAAAATATAATTTAAATATGTTATGAGAATGAATTCAATAGGACATAATAAGAATGCCCATATTTATATAAACATACGTTGATCGCACCTATTATTTTCAAAATAACTAATGAACTTAAATATACTGATACTTGAATGAAATAACCTAAATGAAATGATTGAAAATACATAGATAAGTGTCGAATATACAGACATTTAAACATTTATGTAATAAAACATAAATATATATAAACATATATAATGATGTATGTCTATTTACTCTGGTAAATGCACACTTATTGCTTATACTTTTAAATTTCAAAATCATAACCGACCTGAATATATTATTGATACTAAAGCAAATGATATAAAATATAAAGACACATTCGAACATTTATACGAATTCATGTTAACTCCGGGTGCCCCGGTTCATCTTTTCTTCTTGCCATCGCCTCTCCATCTATTAGATAAATATTAATGCAATAGAATACGTAATACTTGTATAGGCAAAGTGAGTATTTTTATGTTTGGCAATGAACATGCATTTATCACATCATTTAAAAACTACTGGCAAACGCAAAAACGCCGTAATTAAAATAAAAATGCATAACTAAAATATATATGAAATGCAGAAACGCCATAACATCTATGTGACCCCGTGTTAATTCTAGGGATCCCGCTGTTGCTTTCTTTCCTTCCAATTCAACTTTAAAAACATTCGTGCAATAAAATGTAAATAAGTTCATACAAAAATTATTGATTATGTTTGTGCATAATAGCTAACGCGCATTTATCACGTATAATTACAAATATTCAAAATCATAAAAATCTTGAGTACATTAATACTCCAATAAAAAATTTGTAAAACAAATGATACAAAATATACGGACATTTAAACATTTATGTGATAAAACATAAATGTATTTATACTTATATATTGATATGTTTACTTGCATTAATGAATGCACGCGTGTTGTTTATAATTTTGCATTTTCAAAATCATAATTAACTCAAATACATTATTGATACTAAAGTAAATGATTGACATGAAATGATATAAAATATAAAGATACATTCGAACATTTATGCAAATCCGTGTTAATTCCGGGTGTCCCGGTACTGATTTTCTTCTTGCCTTTGCCTCTCTATCTATTAAAAAATATTAATAAAATAGAAAACATAATACTTGTATACACAAAGTGTGTATGTTTATGTTTAGCAATGAGCATAAATTTATCACATCATTTAAAAACTACCGACAAACGCGTAAACGCCGTTATTAAAATAAAAATGCATAACCAAAATATATTAAATGTAGAAACGCCATAACATATATGCAAACTCGTGTTGATTCTAGGGATTTCACTGTTGCTTTCCGTCCTGCCGATTCAACCTTAAAAACATTTGTGCAGTAAAATGTAAATAAATTCAAACGAAAATTATTGATTATGTCTGTGCATAATAGCTAACGCGCACTTATCACGTCTAACTACAAATATTCAAAATCATAATGAACTCGAATAAGATAATACTTCAAGAAAAAATTTGTAAAGCAAATGATACAAACATACGTACATTTGAGCATTTATTTTATAAAACCTAAATATATTTAT
>NC_058166.1:7428982-7482419 GCF_020080835.1 Cotesia glomerata | reverse complement strand
TTTGTCCAAGAAGAGGGAGAGAGCCATTGAGACCGATTCAGAGAGAGTGAGAAAGGGGGAACGTAGCATGAAGCACGTAGCCATGGAGCAAGAGGTGGGAGAGAGCTAATGAGAAAGATTTTATAATTTGTATTAATTTTCGACACATTATTTTAATTAGAACTAGCAACCTGCAGTTACTATGCGACTGTCGTGATTTACGAATTATGAATAAGAAAACTTTGGCTTATATTTATAAACACACTGTACATAATTTTGGTACTTTTTAAATAAATTTAAAAAATAATAGTGGTATCATAGGATCAATTACAAAAATAATTTAATGGACAAATGTGACCGAACAAATTTAAAGAACCAAAAAACTATTAAAAATTCCTCCAAAAACTTAACATAAAAAATTGACTATCACTGAAAAATATATAAAACTGTGAAAAGGTACTATAATTCTTGTCTCGACCTTTCTGTTGATACCAAATTAAACTATAAAAACTTTTTTAATAATAATAATATGCTCGTCACAAAATTTTCCTTTCTTTCTCAATTATTTAAATCATAAATAACTATAGCTAAAAGCGAGAAGACGATCGGTAAAATTCGACATGATATTGTTATGTCCAAAGGCGTTTAAGTGGTAGCGTAAACGGTGGAGGTTTGGACTAACGGTTTAAAGAATACGCAACGGAGTTTTAATTCCGTTGTTTTAATTATTTATGTGGGACGTTTTCGACGGACGAATTTACCACGCCTTCGTTTGAGACTGAACACGGATTTTATTAAGAATAGATGTACTTACTCTTTGCAGGATTTTTTTTGCTACCGGATCCGTGATCCCGGGGCCGCTTTTAGCGCCTTTTCCTTGAATTGGCCCTCTGGTTGGTCCTTGCAGCGGATGGAGTTGGATGGATTTGGGGCTGCTTACTTTAAGGGCTTCTTATTTTTAAGAAATGAATTAACTCGAAACTGATTTCACTTCTTTTGATATTTATTTTTATAACCACAAAACTTACACTTTCACAATTTTAATTTTAACGTAATTGATTTTAATGAATTTTATTGATTTGGTTGAGCTAACGTCCTCCAGTCCCCCGTAGGGTAAAGTGCGCAAAACTAGCTTTTAGAAAATTTTGAATAAACTTAATGACCGAATTCTCGCCTAAGTGCAGGGCAAATTAGAACTTTGAGAATACGGTTCTCTATGATTTACTTACTGGCCGAATTCTTGCCTAAGTGCAGGGCAAATTAGAACTTTGAGAATACGACTCTCTAAGATACTTAAAATTAATACGTGGCCTGCCGGTTAAACCGCGTCCAAACTTCCTTTAAGTGCAGTGCAAATTAAAGCAAAGGACTCTACAAGGCACGGGCCCGTCAATTAAACGCGGAAGTCGAATTAATTAACAAAAGACCGGGAGTGGTCTCCGTTTCTCGTTTTTAAATGCTCGCGGTGCTGAGTTTGCAGAAGTCCCCGCTAGTCAACCAGCAGTCGCGTAGCTTTTATTTTATTGTGGCTTTCGCGCATGGAGAAGTCTTTCATCTGCGCGGACGATTTAAATTTAAAGAAAGAGAAGAGAGAAAAAAAATTAGGAAAACGGTTGACCCTAAAGGCCATCCCTGCAACTTCCCGCTAATTCCGTTAATACCTGGCCGCTTTTTTGAGCTCTTCGAGCTCAAAAGTACAATCTGTGTGTTGTTTTAAGCTCTCCGAGCTCAAAAAGATACCTTTTCTATGCTTTTGAGCTCTTTGAGCTCAAAAGTCTGATAGAAGTTTCATGGAACACTATTTTTTGAATGTTCATACCGCAATAACTTTTGAATGAATGAACCGATTTTTACGCGGTTGGCGGCATTCTACGTAGTTTTTTAAGCCTTATAAATAATTTGTAAGTTTCAATTGGTCAAACTAGAAATTTCGGAGTAACTCTGAAAAAACACTTTTTTCGGTTTTCTTTCGTTCACGATATCTCTCGAACGAATCAACCGATTTTGACCAGCTTGGTGGCAATCGACGTGGTTTTATGATGTTAAGAGCTGATTAGTTTTTGGAATCGATCGGTAAAGCTGTTTGAAAGTTATTCCAAAAAATGTCGAAGTTATGTTGAAAAAATCCTTATTTCCAAATATTTCGTCGAGGATATCTCTCGAACTAATCAACCGATTTCCACGTTTTCGGCGGCAATCGACGCGGTTTTTTAACTTCTGAAATTATTCTATATCATCAAAAACGATCCGAGAAGAAATGACGAAGTTATGTGAAAAAAACACTTTTTTCGGTTTTTTTCGGTTTTCTTTCGTTCACGCTATCTCTCGAACGAATCAACCGATTTTGATCGGGTTGACGCCGATCGGCGTGGTTTTTCAAGCTTAAGGGCGGATTAGTTTTTGAAGTTGATCGATAGAGCCGTTTAAAAGATATTCCAAAAAAACTACTTTCAAAAATGATTTTTTTCTTATTTTTTTTAAGATTTTTCAAGATTTCTTAAAATCTATCGGTCCGAATCGGTTCAAATTCTCAGGAAATCTAAGTTCAGCGTAGCCCTTTCGAATGGCACCAACCGCGATGAAATCGGTTCAACCGTTCAAAAGTTATAAGCGAGTCACATAGTCACACACACACACACACACACACACACACACACACACACACACACACACATACATACATACAGACATAGTGACAACATCGCGGGGGTAGTCAGGGAAGCTTCCTGTGACCTTCAAACGTCGAGATCTGATGAAAACTCGATTTTTGCCAAACGGGGTAAAAACAATAACTTCCCGATTTTTGAAAATCTGAGATTTTTAGCGGGAAGTTAAAAATTTGCGGGTGGACATAACAATATTTATTAAAGAGTTAAAGATTATTTTCACAAGACATTATTAAAGTTAATTTTTACACGTATAAAATAAATGAAATAAAGATTTGCGAAAATGTTCGGTATAAAGTCGGGATTTTAGAAGGAACTCCAGTTTTTGTGCGTCTCATCCTGCAACGCAGCAAAGTATTTTATCATCACCAAATTCTTTCCGTTCCTTTTTAAAACTATTTTTAAATATTCAAAAATACTAATTGCAAATGATAAACTTAGAGTTTTTTTGAAGTATTTTCATTTCATTGCATGTATGTATAAATATTAGACTGTTTCAAAAAAATCGGCAATTTTTTTTTTCTTAATTGTACCGAAAATATTATTGCAAATGGTGAGAAAAAAATACTGTGAAAGTTTGATATCTTAATATTATTATTAAAACGTGCCGCATTGTAAATTTTTATTTCCCATTTAAATAACATGGGAACAGCGTTCTCTTGGATTTTCGTATTTTGTAACTCACGTTAGAGATAATATTTTTAAATGATCCAAACTTATTCGTACAGAAAAATTAACGATCTGTAAAAAAGGTCTCTTACAGTTTTTTGATATATTTATTTTTGCAAAAGTTACTTAACATTGAAGTTGGATCGATTTAAAATTCTTATATTTTCTTATTTTCCGAACCAACCATCAACTTTAGGAAAAAATTATATGAGACATTTTTTGTAGAGAATTCAATTTTCTATAATTTTTTTTGAAGAAGTTTTTAATATTTCTTACACGTCGTAAGTTATCTGCAAAAAACTAAAAATTTAAAAAAACAAGTGTCATTTTACTGCTTAAAATTAACTTTTAGTTTTTTGCAGGTAACTTTCGATATGTAAGAAATATTGAAAACTTCTTCAAAAATAGATTATAGGAAATTGAATTCTCTACAAAAAATGTCTCATAAAATTTTTCCTAAAGTTGATGGTTGGTTCGGAAAATAAGAAAATGTAAGAATTTTAGATCGATCCAACTTCAATGTTAAATAATTTTTGCAAAAATAAATATATCAAAAAACTGTAAGAGACCTTTTTTACAGAACGTTAATTTTTCTCTAAAAATAAGTTTGGATCATTTGAAAATATTATCTCTAACGAGAGTTACAAAATTCGAAAATCCAAGAAAACGCTGTTCCCATGTTATTTAAATGGGAAATTGAAATTTACAATGCGGCACGTTTTAATAATAATATTAAGATATTAAACTTTCACAGTTTTTTTTTTCTCACCACTTGCAGTAATGTTTTCGATATAATTAAGAAAAAGCGTCCAATCTAAAAACTATATAGTTGTATATGTAACATGTAGGTAATAATTATAAATCATCTCTTTAAATCAGGGCATTAACATTATTTTTTTTCCACAGATAAAACAGAAGAAAAAAAGTGCGAGGAAGAAAAAGGACCTCAAATTTCAGAAAGAAACGTCTATACACGTATGAAAAAGATAGAAATGGAATTGTATAGATTGAGGAAGAGTAAGGGTGAATTCAAGAAGGAAATGAAAGAATTGAACGATGTAAGTAAATTTATCCCTAATCAGAGAAAGAGATTTTAAAAGATTAAAAAATATTCAAATTGACAAATACTTATACACATTTTGGAATAGTATATTACACCTCTTGGGAAGGAAAATAAAAAAAGCCTCAGATCACATGTAATTGTTGGCCGAGACGAAGCCGAGGTCGACAAACATGTGATTTGAGACTTTTCTCATTTTACTGGCCTAGGTATGTAATATACTATTACTTCAAACAAGAAAAAAATTGTTTGTCCTGAGAAATTTCTGTTTCCTGAGAAAATTTTTCTCTTGAATCTTTGATACCTATTGTAAATTATTTTAGCGCACAATTATACATATTGGATGAAGAAAAAAATGGTTCAATATTATTTAATCTTCCCATTTGACAAGTTAATCGATAAATATTTATATACTTCTACTAAGACACTAAATTTTTCGGAGCAAGAGAAAAATTTTGTCTAGACAAAAAAATGTACTTCTATTGAGAACTATATTTTTCGCAGCAAGAAGCTGAATTTTCTCCAAACAAGAAAAATTTCTTAACTTTAATAAATATTCTTGGATCAAGGGGCATATTTCTTCGAGTAAGAGAGTTAATTTTTTTGGAATAAGTAAAATTTCTTGTCCCAAAAAAAAAATTTTTTTTCGCTCAAGAAAATAATTTGGAAGAATCATATTTTCTTGGCTCAAGAGAACCTTTTTTTCTGTGTGCAATCAACTTTCATTTCAATTTTGTAATTTGTAGTTTTTTAATAAAATAAATTGTTCATAAGAAATTTTTGAGAGAATTTGTTTGTAAAGAAGTATCAAAGTTTTTTGCTGGATAAATTTTTAATTGATTAGCTTTTTATTATTTGAAGAGAAAATAATTTGAATGTCAGGATTTATTTTTATTAACTCATTTAAAAGTTATCGTAATTAAAATAAGATTACAGACTATTAAATAACAGAATATTAATTATATCTACCATTTTTAAATCTGATTACAGACAATAAAATCATGGATGCG
Organism: Cotesia glomerata; assembly: GCF_020080835.1. Classification (NCBI taxonomy): domain Eukaryota; kingdom Metazoa; phylum Arthropoda; class Insecta; order Hymenoptera; family Braconidae; genus Cotesia; species Cotesia glomerata. The sequence goes on along the minus strand of NC_058166.1, from coordinate 7,477,035 downwards.
AATGATAGGCAATAATCAGCCACTTCCACACGATCGCCCCACATATTTACCCAGCTATACACCGACAGTTCCACCTCCGCAACCTCCGCCTTCATATCCACTTCAGCCACCACCGTCTTCATATCTACCACCACCGCCTCCATCTTCATATCCACCACTTCAGTCTTCATATCTACCACCTGCGTCTTTATATCCACCTCCACCATCAATTCATCTGCCACCACAATCAGGACATTACTATCCCTACAGTAATTGTTGATTAAAATCAATAAAAATAAACATACCTTTAATTAACGAGTTATTTGTTTTTACTATTTAGATCGATTTTAGAATTAAAAAAAGGCCATTCGACAGCCGAAATGGAAGTAGATTTCATTAACAGCTACTTCTAGCCTTTAATTAAAATGCAGCTATATAAATTAAAGCTAATTTTACGAGCTTTAAAATTAAATTAAAATTTAAATCGCGTTTATAAGTTATTAGGGGAAAAAGCAGTAAAAGTGGAAAATTTAAGATTTTCAAAAATTTGATGTTGCTGGAATTTTTTGAATAATCGATCGACTCCGCTCAAATTGAAACTTGACTTTAGCATTCATGTGAAGAAAATAGATGCTAAGTTTCATAAAGTTCCGTTGATAATCGTAGAAATTAGGGAGGACACAAGCCGCGTTATATCGTATATCGTATATAATATATAAATAAATTTTGGAACCATATATATTTTCTGAATCAGAATGACAAGCTGAGTCGAAATATAGCGAAATTATTCGTAAGTTCCGCTATGAGGACAAATGCAATTGTTAATTAATTGCATGACTTAAGCGCGAACGCGCATAGGTTTGCTCTACTGGGGCCTAAAAATTTTTAAGAATCTTATAGACTATTTAAGAAAGTACGAGCAGGGTGGTAGGTAGAGATAGACAAGGATTGTTGCGCGGTGAAGAGAAAGCAGTTGTCATATTGTTTTCTCTACTATACACTGTACAAAATTTTGGAGTAAAAAATGGACTCCGAAAGGTCCGCACGGTGTAAAAAGACAGTGGAAAAATTTTTTAAAGTTTTAAAAAATTATTATTATTAAAACATAGGAAATACAATAAAATCATATAAGACCTTTTTTGTAAATGTATCAATGTTTCGAGGTTACCCCATAAGACCAAACGGTTAAAATGCCTACATTTAAAATTAATTATTTAATTAAATAAACGGTGAACTTTTCTGAAATTCTCAGAGTGTATTTGTATCATTTGTATCAATTTACAAATTATATAAAAAAAAATCATGACATTTTGTCGACTATAGTTTTAATACTCGTATTACCTAAAATGTTATAAATATTTACAACTGTGTATAAAAAAAAATAATTATGACGAAAACTATCAAATAATATTGATACGGTATATTCATTTATAGAAATAATTCAAATTTTATTTAACTGCGCCATAAATATCCGGTTTTCTGTATAATCGTTCTTGAATTTAATATTTAAATTTTGAAAAAAAAAGAATAATAAGGAATTTTTTGAAAACAGGTGTACTCGCACTAAAGAAGAGCTATCGGTGAATATCTATTACCGGCTAAAATGGATGATGTATGTAGAAGATAAAATGATGGTAGTGGACGTTAAGCTGGCGATGTACCACGAAAATTCAAAGCGAATACGTCGTCATTTGGAGGTACTTCTACAAATACATTTGCTACTGCAGATGGATGTTAGTACTGTCAGCGAAGTTGTTAAAAGGCATACATTTTCGTAAGCATTATTGGTGTTGGCGAGCAATCTCGCTTGTCAATTATTGACGGTATACAATAAGGAAATTGCCAGATGTAGAGAATTTCAGAGTAAATTCGACGTTCCAGGTTTGCAGCATGTTCCGCCTAGTTTTGCTACTCAAACGCCAACTATTTTCAATAATGGATAGCATAGAGTAATTTTTATTTTTAATTTTGACTGTTATTAAAACTTTTAATGCCCTGTACCTCATTAAATATTTACTTTCATTATTCACTCATCAAAATTAACAACAGATCTTTTTTGTAGATTATCAACTTCTCTTCAACTTTTATTTGAAACATTTTTCTCTAAACTCAAAATTACAGAAGTTACAAGCAATTTAAACGATTTTAGTCGGTAACTTTTGAGTAGATTTCTCAAATTTTGATGGAAAAATTTTTTTTTGATATAAATATATTTTTAGATAAAATTTAATTTTAATGTATTATAATTCATTAAAAAATAATATGCTCGACTTATCTGAATGATCAATACACAATAAATTGAATAGAATATTAAATAAATGTTTGTTTATTTAATAAAAACATAAATGTTTTACCGTGAAATGGAAAGTAATATAATCCATAGGGTGTTTCAAAAAAAGACGATTTTTTTTTTTTCTTTTGGTGTCAAAAAATTGATAGTATACCTAAAAACAAAAATTTTGGCGCCCATGTGAGCTCTTAATATCAATAGTAAGATTTGCCTGTATCCATTTCTTTATTTTCCATTTAAATAACACGGGAAAAATTTTTTTTAATTTTTTAATTTTTATTACTTTGGAACGGTTCATCGTAACAACAATCTGAAAAATGATATTTGTAGGAAATTTTACGCTCTACAAAAAACGTCTGAAGACCAAAGTTCCTCAGATTAACGGCTTCAAAGATATCCGCGGTCAAAAGATAACACTAATAAAAATTTATAATATTTTCCAATAAAACTACAAAAAAATATCATATGCTATATTTTTATTATTTTTATGTTAAATTACTTCAATACCGTTAACCTGAGACTGTAAACTTTTTTTTTTACTAATTAATTCAATACTTAACTCACGAAATGCACTAATATATAAATATAAACGTTAAAAATATCTTATAAATGATTTTTTGGTCTCTTTTATAACAAATTAATTTTTTTTTTTACTAAATATTAAGAAATTTAATTGAACAATTAATTCTTTATAACAAAAAACTATATTTACAACTTGTTACAACAATTTTTCAACTTGAAAATATTACAGTTTTATAAAATTACTTTTATTGCAATTAGGATATTGTTTTCTATGTTCTGTCACTACTTGCAACAAATATTGAAGCTGTTCTTCATCTTTCGTTAAGCATCGATTATACTGCTCTATCAATGCCACGCCGCGTTCTGCTACATCATTCACAACTTGAAGTTTCCCGAAATACTCCAAGTTTTCTAAGAAATTCGGATTCTGAGGCCACAAAGTAACATCCTCATCAATGAACTCATACGACAAATCAAACGATTCAAATATATTAATCGATCTCATAGACATAAATTGACTAAGATCTTTATTTAATAATGACTCTAAATTTTTCTTATCTATTATAAAGCGATTTGTTGTAGTTTCATTGGCTTTACAGTTTTTAAGAGCATGAACTATTCTTTTTTTTGTTCCAACTGAAACATTTTTATCAAAGAGAGATAAAACAGACAGCTCGTTGTTTAAATACCACAAGTGATCGGCTAATTTTTGTGAGCATGTCTGTGAAAGACTATTATTAAATCTTTCATATAAAATTAATTCTTTAAGGGGTTACATGGGTTTCGTGGGTTCAAAAAATCGATTTTTTTTTTTTGGCTCATTGATTTCTACAACATCTCAAAAATATTGTCCTAAATTTTCAAGTCGATCCGAATAATAGTTTTGGAGATACAACCTTAGGAAGGTGTGCGCTCCAAGTCAGGTATAGAAGGGTCAGCGCGCCTCGGGTATAGTGAGCAGCTGCTCGTCTATTGTTTGTCTGTCATTGTGGTGTGAGTTCACTATATGGTGTGAGTTCACTAATCGGATATTATTCGGGAAAAGTGTTGGATGTGTTGGTGAAATCTTCTTATTGTAAGTTATGTGAAAGCTGGAAAAAAAAATTAGATACTGCAGAATATGAAGAATGGAAAGAAGAACACATTGAAACAAATCAATGCACCGCCAATCACACTGGAGCATCAGGAAACATGGAAGTCTCATCGATTATTGAAATGTTTAAACGCTCGATTGTCAAATATGGACTGAGGTTCGTAAATTATATAGGAGATGGGGACTCAAAAACCTACTCTGGTCTTCTCAAAGCCCAGCCTTACGGTGACGATTTTGTTATCACTAAAAAAGAATGCGTTGGACACGTGCAAAAAAGAATGGGGACCCGTTTGCGTGAGTTAGTAAAGAAAACAACTGAGGAAAAAATAGTAAAAGGTAAAAAAACACAAAAAAAAATTCTTTCTGGCAAAGGTAAACTGACCAGTAAACTAATAGACAAATTAACTGTGTACTATGGTTTGGCGATAAGGAGAAACTGTGAATCAGTAGAAAAAATGAAAGAGGCTATATGGGCTACCTATTATCACTATAGCTCTACAGATACAAAACCTCAGCACGATAACTGCCCAAAAGGTCCAGACTCTTGGTGCGCTTGGCAACGAGCATCAGCTACAAATACTCTTTCATCATTTAAACATGAGTATACTCCATTACCAGATGAAGTTTTGATTGCTATGAAACCAATATATGATGATCTCAGTAAGGATGAGCTTCTTGAACGGTGTGTTGGTGGTTTCACACAAAATAACAACGAGAGCTTCAACCAGTTGATCTGGAAAATTACTCCAAAAATACTTCCTGCTGGTTCAAAGATTGTTAATATTGCGGCATTGGTCGCTGCTTGTATCTTCAATGAAGGAACATCAGCTTTATTATTGATTATGCACGGTATGGATTTAAAATTAGGCCGAAACTCCCACGAATATGCCCGAATTTCGGATGAAAACCGTGTATGCGCAGCCGAAAAATCTGCGAGCGAGACTCGCGAAGCCAGAATCCGTCATCGACAGGAGCAAAAGGATGCCCTGGACATTGCAACTGCTGCAGGATCTTTACTTTATGGCCCAGGAATCGACGATTCACTGTAAGTTACAAAAAAAATTTTTTTTTCCACTTTTATTGTTACTCAAAACTTTAAACGCGTTTTTCTCGGAACCGTGTTTTCAATGTCGGTTGTCAAATGTTCTCGAAAACTACTCAACCGATCTTGATGAAATTTCACACAGGTGTTCGAGATACAATTTACTCGTGCTTGGACGAAGGATTTTTTTTTTCAATTACAACTATTTAAAAACAAAATGTCAAGCAAATTTGACCGAAATTTTCATTTTTGGAAAAATGTCTGCCAAAATTCCAATTTTACTTTTTTTTTCTTTCCTTCGTTCAAGCACGAGTTTATGGTCTTAACTAAAAAACTTATTTTTGTTTTTTCATTTTAGATGATTTTGTCAGGAGTTATGCTGACAACGCAGACGCACCTTTTTTCCGAGGGGTCACCGGAAATGACGTCACAATGGAGGAGTTTTAATTTTTTTTTTTTGAAAATTTTAGAAATTATTCTTTAAATATGTATCTATAAGACAGAAAAAAATTTGAATTAAATAAATAATTTTTTACATAGAAAAAAAAATATTGAAAATAGGCCTTTTTTCACCCGACGAAACCCATGTAACCCCTTAATCAAAGTTAAATCATTATTAGGTGCTGTTATAGCACACGGCGCAGTGAACCAAGCTTTTAAATAGAATATTATGATAAATAAACAAAGTTCTCGTAATCCATCTATTTCCGATTTAGTAAGATGAAATTCATTTCTGAATAAAAAAATTTTTAAACTATATATTGCTTTAGCCATCCACCTTGCATGATGGACCGCTCCAGGATGCTTAAATGTAATATTTGTGGTAGTAGTACCCAAAAATATTAATGATAATTCCAGAAGTTCACGGTAATCGTCTCGACAATGATCCATCTACAAAAAAAGTTATAAGTCAAAATGAAATTGATTATATCGCAATTTCAAAGTTGAGAAGACTAATTATTATTAACTGATGTGAGGTAAAAGTTGTAAAATATTTTACAAACGCAATTTTAATCGTTAAAGATGATTAAAAGTATAACAGTCATGTGAAACTGATTTTCAATATTTTTAATCACGACGGCAAGTTAATTAATCAGAGTAAAATTGATAATTGAGGAGCTTATTTTCAAAAGGGTATCTTTTGATTTTTGATTAATCGAGACAAAAAACTAGTTATCTTCAATTATAAATATTTGTATTGAACTTTTTTTAATTTAGCTATAAAGTGCAATCGGTTATGAAGCTGCAATTCGATTTTCATTTATAAATGTTCGTAATTCTCAAAGTAATTAGTATTTAAAAGTTCAGAAAACTGGTATTTTAAAATATGAAAAGATACCCTTTTGAAAATCAGCTCTTCAATTATACTGAACTTTATATATTTTTCTTTTCCACTTTAACATCAGTTAATAATTCTTCAGCGCTGGATTAAAAAATTTTACTTCTATTTGATTATTAACGAATTTCAAAATCTCATCTTTGATTGGTGTTATTACTTCCAAAACTTTTTTGTCACAAATACCAGCCGTAAAGTTTGATTGGTCAATTTCATCCCACTTCTTTTTAAATCTCTGATAAATTGGAACGTTTGGGCCAGACGAAGCAGGCCAGTATACTTCAAATGCACTTCGAAGAACAATTTCAAAAATATGGTGTCGGCATGGCAAGTACAACAGTTTTCTACTAAGAGCCTTTTCTACTAATACACACGCACCATTTCTGTTGAGAGCGTTGAGAGCAAAGCAACTAAATGAAGTTAGTACCGAACAACCAGGCTTACCAACACAGAGCTTATTAGCTACAACACTCAAATTAAATGAGTATAATACTCTGTACCGACAGAGCTAAATAAAGCTCTGTTGATATTTTTCAAATAAAAAACATTTGATCAAGTTTTATAGTAGATTTAATTGATTTAACGTATTTACAGAATTTTCATATTATTTTGAATAATATGCAATGATGAGTGTTTGGTGAGTTTGTGTAATAAGGAACTTTACATTTTCCTCTTACAAAAATTTATAAATTTTATAAAATATAAAATAAATTTGTTATAAGAAAGACCAAAATATCATTTATGTGACATTTTTAACGTTTATATTTATAAATTAATGCATTTCGTGATTTAAGTATTGAATTAATTAGTAAAAAGAAAAAGTTTACAGTCTCAGGTTAACGGAATTGAAGTAATTTAACATAAAAAATAATAAAAATATAGCATGTGATATTTTTTGTAATTTTATTGGAAAATATTTGAAATTTTTATTAGTGTTATCTTTGACCGCGGATATCTTTGAAGCCGTTAATCTGAGGAACTTTGGTCTTCAAACGTTTTTGTAGAGCGTAAAATTTCCTACTAATATCATTTTTCAGATTGTTGTTACGATGAACCGTTCCAAAGTAATAAAAATTAAAAAATTAAAAAAAATTTTTCCCGTGTTATTTAAATGGAAAATAAAGAAATGGATACAGGCAAATCTTACTATTGATATTAAGAGCTCACATGGGCGCCAAAATTTTTGTTTTTAGGTATACTATCAATTTTTAGACACCAAAAGAAAAAAAAAAAAATTCGTCTTTTTTTGAAACACCCTAATATTTATACTTATATATTGATATATGTCTATTTGTGCTGGTAAATGCACACTTATTGTTTATAATTTTACATTTTCAAAATCATAGTTGATAAATATTATAAACATAAATAATATTATTAGAATAGATAAAATCCATATGCATATAAATGTAATCTACGAATATACATGAATTTCGCGCGATATTTTGGTTCAAAAATACATATACTTAATAAAACAAATATATAAATCAAGGAAATTTTTATTGCCTATTACTATCAACTTAAAGTCGTACAATATTTAAACTGATAAAGCATAATGTGAGATGCGCAAACTATTATACAACAAATTTCATATGCTGATCTTACTTATTTTCAAGCAGAAGTATCTTAATCTGCACTTTGCATTCGAATGTAATTAAGACTATATTTAAATTTAAACAAATATTTTGCATTCCCAATTCGCTGGTTTTTATATAAAATATTATCTGTCGTATGCAATATAATATTTAGCAAAATAATGCTATGATATAGGTCCTATCTTAGATCTAATTGTTTTATGGTACTAACTTTTTCAAAGTAAATTTAGATATATTCAGACGCTTATGTGACATCGTTTGCCTTATCATATTTCAAAAGATCTTCCAATTAGTAATAATATACCTATGGTGTCGAGTAAATACTCCAAAGGATCTCATTGCTTAAATACTCATCCGTGGCATTCTCCCATCAACAATAGTGTCTCCAGTATTTTCAACTGCAAAATATTGACATATATCTGCAGTTAATTTCATTAAATACATAAGAATCAAAGAAAGTTCATAAAATTGATATATTTTATTTAAAATTTTGTCTTTTTAAGATTATATAAAGTTTTGTAGTCTAATCAAAAAATTTAAGAATACTACCACTACTCTACATTCATTTTTATCAACAGTCTAACTTTAATAATAATAGATTCCAATAATAACTTACCATTACCACTACAAATACAGACTACATCACCGAAAACAAGAGTAGAATTCGAGGCATAGGGATGAATGTGAATACGAAGACGATAGTCATTTTGGACAAGAACCCCGCTTCCAATACGAATCCCTCTTGCAAACCTGATTCAGAAACGCATTTCTTTAGGAACATCCAATTTTTCTACGAAACTCACCAATTTACTAAAAAATAAAAGATGGCTTTTTTATCAAATATTTTTTCTTTTATATATATGTTTGCAAATAAAATTTTATACTTTCACCGTATCGTCGCTGCGAAATCTATTTCAATTTCTTAGGATGGCATGAATACTATTTTCACGCTACGATTCATTTTCTTAGCTGTTGTTTGTTGAGTTTATAAACGACGGTCAATATATATTATTTTAATATTAGTATTATTACTTTTGTAATCACAATTGTTTATAACCACAATTGTGACGTGCCGGTAAAACATCTGTAAGACGAGCATATTCACAGATTCGGTAGAATCTGGCGCCAAGTTCCGTTCACATCCGTTGTAAACGGAGCGCCAGACTACCGACTATGTTTACTGTAAGCAGAACGGTTTTTTGAGGCTGCGAAATTTTATTTAATTCTACGGTACTTTTTTTACCCAATTTGTTTATCATAACAGTAATTCATAATTTATTTCACCGTATTAATTAATTATATTCACTTATAACAATTTATTTACTTGAAATTATTAAATTTTATCAGCACATACTATAGCTCGCTCACAAATTTCGATCCTGACTTTTTTTGATGGAGAAAGGTCAGCGCCACAGACTAGATAAAATAAAAATATGTAGTAATCCTCCTATAGATACGTAACTACAGTTAAAAAAAGTAATTCACAGCTTACATTTACGGCCGCCAGGGTGCACTGGAATTACATCTACATAAACTGTAGCTTCAAGGGGATAGTTTGCAGTAAAAAATGCAGTCAACACGAGATTTAAGTTGTTATCAATTGTAAATTTTCATTATAATTACAAAAAATACTAAAATCCGAACAAAAACAGTTTCACTGTAAAAAAGTCGCGCCAAGTCCACGTTCATAAGACTATTAGGAAAAAAAAAATTTTTTTTTTCTTTACAAAAACATACAAAATTAAAAAATTAAAAAATCCAAGTAACCGATATGATTGTTTATGATTTTCGGAAATTAAAAAAAATTTTATTGTAAATTTAAAAATTAAAAAAAAAATTTTAGAACGTACTTAGTGTGCGTCATTGTGTATTTCAATTAATTTAAAGTCCTAGTAAATAGATTTTACGAATTTCATCAAAAGTAAAATATTTTGCAACCACGCACACTAAATACGTTCTAAAATTTTTTTTTTAATTTTTAAATTTACAATAAAATTTTTTTTAATTTCCGAAAATCATAAACAATCATATCGGTTACTTGGATTTTTTAATTTTTTAATTTTGTATGTTTTTGTAAAGGAAAAAAAAATTTTTTTTTTCCTAATAGTCTTATGAACGTGGACTTGGCGCGACTTTTTTTACAGTGAAACTGTTTTTGTTCGGATATTATAGACGTAAGTTACACTATAGTAGTCAATTTCTTGTCGAAACGAACGGTTTTCACTTCAATATATATATACCCACTGAAATTGCTTTGAAATGTCACCTAATCGTTTATTTTATCACTGAAGAACAAGGTAACGCTATTAAACCGAAGCAGTAATTTTGATATCACTTTATTAACTACAAATTAAAAAAAAAGAAAAGAAAAATCAATAAAAAATAAAGAACTTTAGTGATTGAAAACAGCTGATTAACTCTAGAAAATCGTACCAAAAAATTCGTATTCATGAAAATTATATTTAAAAAACTAATAGAACATATTGTGTAATAAACGGCCTTTACAATTAGCTATTATAGTTGTGGTAAATTTATAATAAATATTGTTTCTAAATTATCATACATGTTTTACAACTTGCAAATTGTCGTACAATCCTTATAATAATTTTCCAGATAATACTCCATATTTCACTGTACATACATATGATTACATTTGTTAATAATGTATGCGATCTTTCAATCTAATTCTAATAATTACAATATCAGTTAACACGCGCGCTTGCGCGCGCCATGTAAACTAGTTATAAAGAAAAATAATATATGATAAATCATTGATTGTAAATTCGAAAATTCCTTTTAGATCATAAACAGTTAATTTTTGATCATGAAAATATATTTATGACTGAAAATAAATAATGTTATACTTTAATAACCAATTTTATGATATAACAATCAATTTTCTTTTATGAAAATTAATTTTTCATATTGAATAATTGATTTTTCAATCTAAATATATATTGAAGAATATAAATAATCAATTTTCAATAGTTAAAATCAATTTATTATTATATAAATTGATATTGATGTATCAATAATCAATTTTAAAACAAGATAATTTAAACAGAATTATTAATATAATATTTTAAATTCATGAAATGAATTTTATATGATCAAAATAAATTTTATATTATAAAACTTAATTTATATTCATAAAATCGAATTTTAGACAAATAATAATTGATTTTATTTCTCAAAAATCAATTTTACACTGTAGATAATAAATTTTAGATTATTAAAATCAATTTTTAATCATTAAAATTATCTTTAAACTACAAAAATTGATATAAGATAATAATAATAATATTTATAAATTATTAATTCTTCAAAAATACATAATGATTCGTACAATGGGTTAGAAAAACAACCATGAGCGTTTGATAATTGCTAATAAACTCTCAGATAAAATCAATTGAGTAAAAAAAAAATATATTAAAAGAATTAGATTAAAATCAGCCATCGATATAGAAATAAAACTCCCGATTATTGTTAATGATTATTCACATAGGAGGTTAGAAAAAGATGGCCGAAGCATAAACATGTGTCATTTGTTTATGCTGCTTAATATACATATTTTAACTGTTTTTGATATTAGATAAAAGGTTATTAGATTACGGACACAAAAATTTATTTAAGATTATGAATGATCAATTTTCAACTATGAGAATAAATGATATATTATAAATCATTGGTTTTTTGTTTAAAAATTAGCTTATGATAATAAATAATTGATTTTAAATGTAAAAATTCATTTGAGACAATAAATAAATAATTTCAAATAATTTATTAATATATTTATCACTTTTAAACATTGAATAATAATTATTATTATTTTGAGTCACGCACACAAAACACCGGCACACAAAAAAAAAATGTTGTCAGTACTTTTGAGGGGACTCATAGATCTTTATGTTATTCGACCCGCTGAATCCTAATTTGTGGTCAGTTTGATCCGAACACCTTCAAATTTTCGAGAAAACTTTGAAATACCGAAAAATATGACGAAAATTAGCAGTTTAGGCAATTGAAAATGATTTAAAAATTTTTTTCTTTCTAAACTTAGCATGATTTCAATGTATTTTGACCCGCTCACTATTAATGTGGAGTTTATTTAGACCGAATGCTATTAAAACATTGTCAATTCCAGAAAACCCTGAAAAATTGCAGAAAAAGCAAAAAATAGCAAAAAAGAAAAAAAAAGTAAAAATTTCCAGATATTGTATCGAATAAAATTTTATAAAATTAGATCAGTTATGATTCTTATGTATTGAGATCAGCCGAAAATGAATCTAGAATTCATATGGCTTAGACCTCTCAAAATCTAAATAAATGGCAAAAAACACCTTAAAATTAATATCAAATAAAACATGTTATCCGATCTGTTGAACATAAATTTTTGATTTTTTGACTTCAATCCTCAAAAATTTTAATTCTTAGAAAAAATCTTTGCAAAACCGTTTATTTTTTAATTTTAATTTATTCTCTGCTTATATCTAACCCTTTTATCTTTAAATGACCTACATAAAAGGTTTCTCTTACGGGTTTTCATTTCCTTAGGTAGATCTCTTTTCAGTGTCAAACGATGATCAGCCATCATAATAATATTCCACTTTCCTTGATAACGATTTTCCATTACACTGATGTCTTGATGGAATTTATCGCCTTGCTCTTCACTGTAATCGTCAAGATTTTCAGAAAAGAGTGAAAGGTGAGAATTTATATAGTAGAATTTTAAATTCATCAAGCAACCCAAAGTATCGTAGTTATACAAAAACTCTTCAACATAAATTCACGTAATTCTCACTTTTAGTATTCCCTAAAAAGTTATGTGATACTTTTTTGAAGCTTGCCCATTCTGCTCTCTTAGTCTCGTTCATTTCATATACGAAATTATCGTCCTTAAATAAAGTCGGAATTTATGGTCCATCGAAAATTGCTTCTTTCAATTTTGCATCACTTATAGCTGTAAAGTTTTCCCCATAATATTTTAAACAGTTGCCATCTTTGTCTAAAGCTTTCAGAAACTGCTTCAAAAAACCAAGCTCCATGTGAAGTGGCGGTAGTAAGTATTCGAAAGGATCAATTAGAGGTTCTCGGTAACATTGTGAGAACCAGGATTCCAATTCATTCTCGTTGGCCATTTTTTTTTAACATAGTGATTTTATCGATCGCGACAATCCCATAGACGTAAAAAGCAGGGATATTTCCTGAACTCTGATTGTTGGCCTTACAGTCGTGCTTTAAGAGGATTGCACTAAGACACAGGTGTAATACGAATAATATAAAAAAAAAGTAACATTAACTAAAATTTTTTGAGGATTCAGGTCAACAAATTCAAAATTTATATTCCACATATCGAATACGATCTAAAAAATTCTTTATTTTTATTTGAAAATGAATTTTTATCATAACGGACTTAATTTATTTTAATTTTCAGTCGTTTTTTGACATTTATTTAGATTTTCAGAGATGTCTAAGCAATATAAATCCAAGATTTATATTCGGCGGATCGAAATGCATGAAAATCATGATCGATATAATTTTAGAAAATTGTTTTTAACCCAGTATCTGGAATTCTTTGTAATTTTTTGCTTTATTTGCAATTTTTCAGGGTTTTTTTGAATTTACTTAAACTTTTAATGGCTTATAATCGATATGTATGTATATAAGGTTGTGTCAAAATGTAACTTCCTTGGAGAACCTTTTAAAATTGGAATTTTGAGTTCCTCTTTTAACAGCAGCAGTGTTTGGGCGTTTCCTGAGATATTTCAAGAGAGAGGATTTATTTGACTATTTTTGTGGATTTTTAACAGGAGATTTAATTGGGGACTTCTGGACAAATTATGAATTTTCACCAGAAATGCCTATACTAAGCTTCTGTTGAAAATTTCTATAAAAATCAAATACTTTGTCTCACCCCAAAATATATCAGGGAATGCCTAAACACAACCCCTTTTTGAAGCGGAACTCAAAATTTCAATTTTAAAATGTTCTCCACGGGAGTAACATTTTGACAAACCCTAATGTATATGTATAATTTGTCATCAGGACTAGGCTTTAGCATAATCTAAATAAATCTAATCTAATCTAATTTATCTTAAATTTTAAAATTTATTTAAGACTATAAAAAAATAATTTTAATTAATTTAGAATAATTCATAATAATAGCAATGAACGTTAGACTCGGAATAATAAATTTTATTTTATAAAATTGATATAAGGTCATAAATAATTATTTGAATAATAGAAAAAATTTGAAGATTTTATGATATAAAAATTGAATATAACTTATGAATAACTAATTTGAAATTTTTAAATTTATTTTTAGATTATAAATTTAAAATATCAATTTTAAATTATCCAACTTAATTTTGAAATATGAAAATTGATTACGAATGATGAATAATTAATTTTGAATTATTTTTATTAATTTTTATTGATAAAAAAATGATCTCTAGATAATAAATCATTAATTTTTTATTATGATAATTGATTTTATATTATGAAAATTTGATTTTAATTATCAATAACTAATTTTTGATTATAAATGTTCTTTTAGGTTATTAATATTTGAGTTTAAATTTTAAATTTCAGATTTTGATTATTGAAATTAATTTTGTATTATAGGAATTAATTTTAGATCATAAATAATTAATTTCAAATTATCTTAATTAATTTTTTATAATACAAATCAACTTAATAAAATAAATAATTAATTATATATCGTAAAAATCAATTTAAAGTAATAAATAATTATTTTTAAAGTTTTGAAATTAATTATAGTTTAAAAAAATTAAATTCTAAATTATTAATATAGATTTTTGATAAAGAATTATTTATAATTGTATCTAATGAATAATATTCTTGAATACATCAACAATTTCGATTAAAAATTCATTTTACATTGTTAATAATTTCTTTTTTTGTGAAGATTAATTTTAGACAATAAATAAACGTTTTTAAGCAATTTATATTGATATTACAATTTGATAATGTATTTCATAATGTCAAAAATAAATTTTCAATTATTTAAATTACTTCTAGATAATGAATAATTTATATTAATCATCGAAATTAAATTTAGACTATAAATGATGAATTTTATTATTTTTAAATTAATCCATCATTATAAAGATGAACTTTGACACTAAATAATAAATTCATAACTTGAAAATAAATAATAAATCATAAAAATATAATTCTCATTTTTAAAAATTGATTTTGCATCGATAAAATTAATTTTATATCATAAAGCTAAATTTTAAATCATAAAAAGTCAATATTGATGTATGGAAATCAATTATAGATTATTCAAATAAATTTTCGATTACAATTATTAATTAATATATCTAAGAATCAATATTATTAAATCCATCATCAATTTTTTGTTTGAAATTTATTTTAGATTATGAATGATTTTTCTTTTTTTTTTTTTTAATTAATTTTAGATCATAATCAATTGATTTTATACTATTCAATTTAATTCTATAATTTGATATTATATTTAAGATCATCAAAATCAATTTTCAATTACATGAATTAATTCTAGATAATGAATATTCGATTTTAGAACATAAATTATCAATTTTATTTCATAGAAATCAATTCTAAATTATAAAAATTAATTTTTGATCATAAATCATCAATCTTTATATCTCAAAATTAATTTAATTGAATACATCATCAATTTTTTGTTTAAAAATTTATTTTGAATTTTAAATTATTTGTTTTTTTTTCTTTTCGAGAAAATTAATTTTGGATCATAAACAATCGATTTTGAGCTATTCAAATTAATTTGATAAATTAATAATGTATTTCAGATTATCAAAATTAAATTGTCAATTAAACAAATTAAGTTTACATCATGATTAATTGATTTTAATTATAAAAATCGAATTTAGACAATAAATGGTAAATTTTATGTTTTATAAGTTATTTTGTTATGATAAAAATGGACTTTAAATAATGAATAACCGGATATCATAATTAAGAATTAGCTTTATGTGGTTAAAATTGTATTAAAATGATAAAAAATTGATTTGAAATAATGAAAATTAATTTCACATTATAAGCCAGTCCCATGGCTAAGCGGTACAACGCTTGTCATGCTTGCTTGGGACTGGAGAGGCGTAGGTTCGAATCCCGGTGTGAGCTGAAATATGATTTTCAGTGAACATCGGTGTGCGTATCTCTTGCCAGGCTGTACAGATTTGGGTTTTCCGATAGTTTACCCAAGCCCTGTGCTACCGGTGAGGCACAGGCAAATGCGTGCAGTTTCCCAAAAGTCGGCCCATCGTCGTATCGCTCTCCAGGCTGAAAAGGATGTAATAACGCCAAACTTATTCTTCTAAACTTAAAGTACCGTTACTTAATGTACCATTATAATTAATTTTATATTTTAAAAATTAATTTAAGAACATAAATACACTAATTAAAAGTTATCAATATAAGTTTCAGACTGTTAATGATTTATTTCATGTTATTATTATTGATTTTATTTTCTTAAAATTTATGTTTTTAAGGTGAAAATTAATTATAATCCATGGAAATTAATTTTTGATTATATACAATCTAATTTTTATTATAAAGAAAAATAATATATGATAAATCATTGATTGTAAATTCGAAAATTCCTTTTAGATCATAAACAGTTAATTTTTGATCATGAAAATATATTCATGACTGATAATAAATAATGTTATACTTTAATAACCAATTTTATAATATAACAATCAATTATTTTTTAAAAAAATTAATTTTTCATATTGAATAATTAATTTTTCAATCTAAATATATATTGAAGAATATAAATAATGAATTTTCAATAGTTAAAATCAATTTATTATTATATAAATTGATATTGATGTATCGATAATCAATTTTAAAACAAGATAATTTAAACAGAATTATTAATATAATATTTTAAATTCATGAAATGAATTTTATATGATCAAAATTAATTTTATATTATAAAACTTAATTTATATTCATAAAATCAAATTTTAGACAAAAAATAATTGATTTTATTTCTCAAAAATCAATTTTACACTGTAGATAATAAATTTTAGATTATTAAAATCAATTTTTAATCATCAAAATTATCTTTAAACTACAAAAATTCATATAAGATAATAATAATAATATTAATAAATTATTAATTCTTCAAGAATACATACTGATTCTTACAATGGGTTAGAAAAAAAACCATGAGTGTTTGATGATTGCTAATAAACTCTCAGATAAAATCAATTGAGTGACAAAGAAATATATTTAAAGAATTAGATTCAAATCAGCCATCGATATAAAAATAAAACTTATGATTGTTGTTAATTATTATTCACATAGGAGGTTAGAAAAAGATGGCCGAAGCATAAACATGTGTCATTTGTTTATGCTGCTTAATATACATATTTTAACTGTTTTTGATATTAGATAAAAGGTTATTATATTACGGATACAAAAATTCATTTAAGATTATGAATGATCAATTTTCAAGTATTAGATTAAATAATATATTATAAATCATCGGTTTTTTGTTTAAAAGTTAGCTTCAGATAATAAATAATTGATTTTAAATGTAATAATTCATTTGAGACTATAAATAAATGATTTCAAATAATTTATTAATATATTTATCAACTTCAAACATTGAATAATAATTATTATTATTTTGAGTCACGCACGCAAAACACCGGCACACAAAAAAAAAAATGTTGTCAGTACTTTTGAGGGGACTCATAGATCTTTATGTTATTCGACTCGCTAAATCCTAATTTGTGGTCAGTTTGATCTGAACACCTTCTAATTTTTGTGGAAACTTTGAAATTCCGAAAAATATGACGAAAATTAGCAGTTTAGGCAATTGAAAATGATTTAAAAATTTTTTTCTTCCTAAACTTAGCATGATTTCAATGTATTTCGACCCGGTCACTATTTATGTGGAGTTTATTTAGACCGAACGCTATTAAAACATTGTCAATTCCAGAAAACCCTGAAAAATTGCAGAAAAAGCAAAAAATAGCGAAAAAAAAAAAAAGTAAAAATTTCCAGATATTTTATCAAATCAAATTTTATAAAATTAGATCAGTTTTGATTCTTATGTATTGAGATCAGCCGAAAATAAATCTAGAAATCATATGGGTCAGACATTTCTCAAAATCTAAATAAATGGCAAAAACACCTGAAAATTAAAATCAAATTAAACATTTCATCCGATTTGTTGAATATAAATTTTTAATTTTTTGACTTCAATCCTCAAAAATTTTAATTCTTAGAAAAAATCTTCGCAAAACCGTTTATGTTTTAATTTTAATTTATTCTCTGCTTATATCTAACCCTTTTATTTTTAAATGACCTACATAAAAGGTTTCTCTTACGGGTTTTCATTTTCTTAGGTAGATCTCTCTTCAGTGTCAAACAATGATCAGCCATCATAATAATATTCCACTTTTCTCGATAACGATTTTCCATTACACTGATGTCTTAATGGAATTTATCGCCTTGCTCTTCACTGTAATCGTCAAGATTTTCAGAAAAGTGTGAAAAGTGAGAATTTATATAGTAGAATTTGAATTCATGAAGCAACCCAAAGTATCGTAGTTGTACAAAAACTCTTCAACATAAATTCACGTAATTCTCACTTTTAGTATTCCCTAAAAAGTTATGTGATACTTTTTTGAAGCTTGCCCATTCTGCTCTCTCAGTCTCGTTCATTTTATATACGAAATTATCGTCCTTAAATAAAGTCGGAAGTTATGGTCCATCGAAAATTGCATCTTTTAATTTTGCATCACTTATAGCTCTAAAGTTTTCCCCATAATATTTTAAACAGTTGACATCTTTGTCTAAAGCTTTCAGAAACTGCTTCATAAAACCAAGCTCCATGTGAAGTGGCGGTAGAAAGTATTCGAAAGGATCAATCAGAGGTTCTCGGTAACATTGTGAGAACCAGGATTCCAATTCATTCTCGTTGGCCATTCTTTTTTAACATAGTGATTTTATCGATCGCGACAATCCCATAGACGTAAAAAGCAGGGATATTTCCTGAACTCTATTTGTTGGCCTAACAGTCGTGCTTTAAGAGGATTGCACTAAGACACAGGTGTAATACGAATAATATAAAAAAAAGTAACATTAACTAAAATTTTTTGAGGATTTAGGTCAACAAATTCAAAATTTATATTCCACATATCGGATAAGATGTTAAAAATTCTTTATTTTTATTTGAAAATTAATTTTTATCATAACGGACTTGATTTATTTTAATTTTCAGTCGTTTTTTGACATTCATTTAGATTTCTAGAGATGTCTAAGCAATATAAATCCAAGATTTATATTCGGCGAATCGAAATGCATAAGAATCATGATCGATATAATTTTAGAAAATTGTTTTTAACCCAGTATCTGGAATTCTTTGTAATTTTTTGCTTTATTTGCAATTTTTCAGGGTTTTTTTGAATTTACTTAAACTTTTAATGGCTTATAATCGATATGTATGTATATAAGGGTGTGTCAAAATGTAACTTCCTTGGAGAACCTTTTAAAATTGGAATTTTGAGTTTCTCTTTTAACAGCAGCAGTGTTTGGGCGTTTCCTGAGATATTTCAAAAGAGAGGATTCATTTGACTATTGATAGGATTTTTAACAGGAGATTTAATTGGGGACTTCTGGACAAATTTTGAATTTTCACCGGAAATGTCTAAACTAAGCTTCTGTTAAAAAATTCTATGAAAATCAAATACTTTGTCTCACCCCAAAATATCTCAGGGAATGCCTAAACACAACCCCTCTTTGAAGCGGAACTCAAAATTTCAATTTTAAAATGTTCTCCACGGGAGTAACATTTTGACAAACCCTAATGTATATGTATAATTTGTCATCAGGACTAGGCTTTAACATAATCTAACTAAATCTAATCTAATCTAATTTATTTTAAATTTTAAAATTCATTTAAGACTATAAAAAAATAATTTCAATTAATTTAGAATAATTCATAATAATAGCAATGAACGTTAGACTCGGAATAATAAATTTTATTTCATAAAATTGATTTTAGGTCATAGATAATTAATTGAATAATAGAAAAAATTTAAAGATTTTATGATATAAGAATTAAATATAACTTATAAAAGACTAATTTAAAATTTTTAAATTTATTTTTAGATTATAAATTTAAAATATCAATTTTAAATTATCCAACTTAATTTTTAAATAAGAAAATGAATTACAAATGATGAATAATTAATTTTGAATTATTTTTATTAATTTTTATTGATGAAAAAATGAACTCTAGATAATAAATCATTAATTTTTTATTATGATAATTGATTTTATATTATGAAAATTTGATTTTAATTATCAATAACTAATTTTGGATTATAAACGTTCTTTTAGGTTATTAATATTTGATTTTAAATTTTAAATATTAGATTTAAATTATTGAAATTAATTTTGTATTATAGAAATTAATTTTAGATCATAAATAATTGATTTCAAATTATCTTAATTAATTTTTTATAATTCAAATTAACTTTATAAAATAAATGATTAATTATATATCATAAAAATCAATTTAAAGTAATAAATAATTATTCTTAAAGTTTTGAAATTAATTTTAGTTTAAAAAAATTAAATTCTAAATTATTAATATTTAATTATTTTTTTTCGCTATTTTTTTTTCGCCATAATTTACAGCTAAATTTGTCATTAAAGACAAATTTGGGAACTGGGGAAATGAAGGATAAAGGGCGGAGGAGGGACCTGACTCAGTAGGAATTTTTCGGTAACCGAAAAAATAATTCAGACAGCCCAGACCGGGACTCGACCCGGATCATTTGGTTACGCGCCAAAGGTTCTACCAGTTAAGCTATCCGAGACATTGTCCGTAACTACCATTCTGTCACCTAATAAAATTTTTATTAGGAGTAAATAATAATATTTATTATTATTAAGCTAAATTATTATATTTTTAATAAAAAATTATTTATAATTGTATCTAATGAATAATATTCTTGAATACATTAACAATTTCGATAAAAAATTCATTTTACATTGTTAATAATTTCTATTTTTGTGAAAATAAATTTTAGACAATAAATAATCGTTTTAAAGCAATTTATATTGATATTACAATTTGATAATGTATTTTATAATCTCAAAAATAAATTTTCAATCATTTAAATTACTTCTAGATAATGAATAATTTATATTAATCATCGAAATTAAATTTAGACTATAAATGATGAATTTTATTATTTTTAAATTAATCCATCATTATAAAGATGAACTTTGACACTAAATAATAAATTCATAACTTGAAAATAAATAATAAATCATAAAAATATAATTCTCATTTTTAAAAATTGATTTTGCATCGATAAAATTAATTTTATATCATAAAGCTAAATTTTAAATCATAAAAAGTCAATATTGATGTATGGAAATCAATTATAGATTATTCAAATAAATTTTCGATTACAATTATTAATTATTATATCTAAGAATCAATATTATTAAATCCATCATCAATTTTTTGTTTGAAATTTATTTTAGATTATAAATGATTTTTTTTTTTTTTTTTTTTATCAATTTTAGATCATAATCAATTGATTTTATACTATTCGAATTAATTCTATAATTTAATATTATATTTAAGATCATCAAAATCAATTTTCAATTACATAAATTAATTCTAGATAATGAATATTCGATTTTAGAACATAAATTATCAATTTTATTTCATAGAAATCAATTCTAAATTATAAAAATAAATTTTTGATCATGAATAATCAATCTTTATATCTCAAAATTAATATAATTGAATACATCATCAATTTTTTGTTTAAAAATTTATTTTAAATTATAAATTATTTGTTTTTTTTTCTTTTCGAGAAAATTAATTTTGGATCATAAACAATCGATTTTGAGCTATTCAAATTAATTTGATAAATTAATAATGTATTTCAGATTATCAAAATTAAATTGTCAATTAAACAAATTAAGTTTACATCATGATTAATTGATTTTAATTATAAAAATCGAATTTAGACAATAAATAATAAATTTTATGTTTTATAAGTTATTTTATTATTATAAAAATGGACTTTAAATAATGAATAACCAAATATTATATTTAAGAATTAGCTTTATGTAGTTGAAATTGTATTAAAATGATAAAAAATTGATTTTAAATTATGAAAATTAATTTAACATTATAAGCCAGTCCCATGGCTAAGCGGTACAACGCATGTCATGCTTGCTTGGGACTGGTGAGGCGTAGGTTTGAATCCCGGTGTGAGCTGAAATATTATTTTCAGTGAACATCGGTGCTCGTATCTCTTGCCGGGCTGTAAAGGTTTGGGTTTTTCGATGGTTTACCCAAGCCCTGTGCTATCGGTGGGGCACAGGCAAATGCGTGCAGTTTCCCAAAAGTCGGCCCATCGTCGTATCGCTCTCCAGGTTGAAAAGGATGTAATAACGCCAAACTTATTCTTCTAAACTTAATGTACCGATCAGCCTCGAGTCCCCTTCTAGTCTCGGCCGGACCCCTATCGAGACAGAAGTCTGAAAAGCAAGGTTAAAAAAAAAAAAAAATTAAACATCATAACTATCCAATTTTAATCGATAAATGTTAATTTTGAATCGTTATGATTAATTTTATATTATAAAAATTGATTTAAGAACATGAATACACTAATTAAAAGTTATCAAAATAAGTTTCAGACTGTTAATGATTTATTTTATGTTATTATTATTGATTTTATTTTCTTAAAATTAATTTTTTTAGGTGAAAATTAATTATAATCCATGAAAATTAATTTTTGATTATATATAATCAAATATTAATTATAAAGAAAAATAATATATGATATATCATTGATTGTAAATTCGAAAATTCCTTTTAGATCATATACGGTTAATTTTTGATCATGAAAATTTATTCATGACGGGAAATAAATAATGTTATACTTTAATAACCAATTTTATAATATAACAATCAATTTTCTTCTATAAAAATTAATTTTTCATATTGAATAATTGATTTTTCAATCTAAATATATATTTAAGAATATAAATAATCAATTTTCAATAGTTAAAATCAATTTATTATTATATAAATTGATATTGATGTATCAATAATCAATTTTAAAACAAGATAATTTAAATAAAATTATTAATATAATATTTTAAATTCATAAAATAAATTTTATGTGATCAAAATTAATTTTTTATTATAAAACTTAATTTATATTTATAAAATCGAATTTTAGACAAAAAATAATTCATTTTATTTCTTGAAAATCAATTTTACATCGTAGATAATAAATTTTAGATTATTAAAATCAATTTTTAATCATCAAAATTATCTTTAAACTACAAAAATTGATATAAGATGATAATAATAATATTAATAAATTATTAATTCTTCACGAATACATAATGATTCGTACAATGGGTTAGAAAAACAACCATGAGCGTTTGATAATTGCTAATAAACTATCAGATAAAATCAATTGAGTGAAAAAGAAATACATTAAAAGAATTAGATTAAAATCAGCCATCGATATAAAAATAAAACTCCCGATTGTTGTTAATTATTATTTACATAGGAGGTTAGAAAAAGATGGCCGAAGCATAAACATGTGTCATTTGTTTATGCTGCTTAATATACATATTTTCACTGTTTTTGATATTAGATAAAAGGTTATTAGATTACGGATACAAAAATTTATTTAAGATTATGAATGATTAATTTTCAACTATTTGAATAAATAATCTATTATAAATCATTGGTTTCTTGTTTAAAAATTAGCTTCAGATAATAAATAATTGATTTTAAACGTAATAATCCATTTGAGACTATAAATAAATGATTTCTAATAATTTATTAATATATTAATCAACTTCAAATTTTCGAGAAAACTTTGAAATACCGAAAAATATGACGAAAATTAGCAGTTTAGGCAATTAAAAATGATTTAAAAATTTTTTTCTTCATAAACTTAGCATGATTTTAATGTATTTCGACCCGCTTACTATTTATGTGGAGTTTATTTAGACCGAACGCTATTAAAACATTGTCAATTTCAGAAAACACTGAAAAATTGCAGAAAAAGCAAAAAATAGCGAAAAAAAAAAAAAGTAAAAATTTCCAGATATTGTATCAAATAAAATTTTATAAAATTAGATCAGTTATGATTCTTATGTATTGAAATCAGCCGAAAATAAATCTAGAAATTATATGGCTCAGACATTTCTAAAAATCTAAATAAATCGCAAAAACACCTGAAAATTACAATCGAATCAAACATGTCATCCGATCTGTTGAACATAAATTTTTAATTTTTTGACTTCAATCCTCAAAAATTTTAATTCTTAGAAAAAATCTTTGCAAAACCGTTTATTTTTTAATTTTAATTTAATCTCTGCTTATATCTAACCCTTTTATCTTTAAATGACCTACATAAAAGGTTTCTCTTACGGGTTTTCATTTTCTTAGGTAGATCTCTTTTCAGTGTCAAACAATGATCAGCCATCATAATAATATTCCACTTTCCTTGATAACGATTTTCCATTACACTGATGTCTTGATGGAATTTATCGCCTTGCTCTTCACTGTAATCGTCAAGATTTTCAGAAAAGTGTGAAAGGTGAGAATTTATATAGTAGAATTTTGAATTCATCAAGCAACCCAAAGTATCGTAGTTGTACAAAAACTCTTCAACATAAATTCACGTAATTCTCACTTTTAGTATTCCCTAAAAAGTTATGTAATACTTTTTTGAAGCTTGCCCATTCTGCTCTCTTAGTCTTGATCATTTCATATACGAAATTATCGTCCTTAAATAAAGTCGGAATTTATGGTCCATCGAAAATTGCTTCTTTTAATTTTGCATCACTTATAGCTGTAAAGTTTTCCTCATAATATTTTAAACAGTTGCCATCTTTGTCTAAAGCTTTCAGAAACTGCTTCATAAAACCAAGCTCCATGTGAAGTGGCGGTAGTAAGTATTCAAAACGATCAATTAGAGGTTCTCGGTAACATTGTGAGAACCAGGATTCCAATTCATTCTCGTTGGCCATTTTTTTTTAACATAGTGATTTTATCGATCGCGACAATCCCCTAGACCTAAAAAGCAGGGATATTTTCTTGAACTCTGATTGTTGGCCTTACAGTCGTGCTTTAAGAGGATTGCGCTAAGACACAGGTGTAATACGAATAATATAAAAAAAAGTAACATTAACTAAAATTTTTTGAGGATTTAGGTCAACAAATTCAAAATTTATATTCCACATATCGGATAAGATGTTAAAAATTCTTTATTTTTATTTGAAAATTAATTTTTATCATAACGGACTTGATTTATTTTAATTTTCAGTCGTTTTTTGACATTTATTTAGATTTTTAGAGATGTCTAAGCAATATAAATCCAAGATTTATATTCGGCGAATCGAAATGCATAAGAATCATGATCGATATAATTTTAGAAAATTGTTTTTAACCCAGTATCTGGAATTCTTTGTAATTTTTTGCTCTATTTGCAATTTTTCAGGGTTTTTTTGAATTTACTTAAACTTTTAATGGCTTATAATCGATATGTATGTATATAAGGGTGTGTCAAAATGTAACTTCCTTGGAGAACCTTTTAAAATTGGAATTTTAAGTTCCTCTTTTAACAGCAGCAGTGTTTGGGTGTTTCCTGAGATATTTCAAGAGAGAGGATTTATTTGACTATTCATGGGATTTTTAACAGGAGATTTAATTGGGGACTTCTGGACAAATTTTGAATTTTCACCAGAAATGCCTAAACTAAGCTTCTGTTATAAATTTCTATTAAAATCAAATACTTTGTCTCACCCCAAAATATCTCAGGGAATACCTAAACACAACCTCTTTTTAAAGCGGAACTCAAAATTTCAATTTTAAAATGTTCTCCACGGGAGTAACATTTTGACAAACCCTAATGTATATGTATAATTTGTCATCAGGACTAGGCTTTAGCATAATCTAACTAAATCTAATCTAATCTAATTTATTTAAAATTTTAAAATTTATTTAAGACTATAAAAAAATAATTTCAATTAATTTAGAATAATTCATAATAATAGCAATGAACGTTAGACTCGGAATAATAAATTTCATTTTATAAAATTGATTTTAGGTCCTAAATAATTATTTGAATAATAGAAAAAATTTAAAGATTTTATGATATAAGAATTGAATATAACTTATAAATAACTAATTTAAAATCTTCAAATTTATTTTTAGATTGTAAATTTAAAATATCAATTTTAAATTATCCAACTTAATTTTTAAATATGAAAATTGATTACAAATGATGAATAATTAATTTTGAATTATTATTATTAATTTTTATTGATAAAAAAATGAACTCTAGATAATAAATCATTAATTTTTTATTATGATAATTGATTTTATATTATGAAAATTTGATTTTAATTATCAATAACTAATTTTGGATTATAAACGTTCTTTTAGGTTATTTATATTTGAGTTTAAATTTTAAATATTAGATTTAAATTATTTGAAAGTGACGTCATCCCCCTTCCACCACATTGGAGGTCCACCCTCTAGTCTCAAGGACCGATAGTGAGGGATGAGAGTACAGGCGGGCCTTGTACTTACCCCCACCCTTGGGGTAACTCTTGGACCCCAGCAACGAGGGAGGATGGTGGCACTTCCGAGAGGATCCCCAATTCGTACACTTTGGTTATCGTCATTCTATTGTCCCATATATTATTGTACCCTTTAAGTCATATCCATTTGTATAATCTCAATATTGTTAATAAACGTCTTGTAAACGAATAACGCGTTTCTTACAGCTTCAGAAGTGGGATAAAGAACGGTCATTATTCGCGAGTATCAATAAATATTATTGTGAATAGTGATTGTGTAGTTCGATTAACACAGTGTTAAATTAGTGGATAACTATTGAGTGAAATAGATTAATCAGTGTTAATAATGGCTCGTTCACGTTATAGAAGAGTGCGTTCACGTTCTCGCAGTCGATCGCGAGATACGTCACCGCGAGTGGAGCATCGAAGTAGATCATCGCGAAGTTCGCGAAGACAGCACAGACACTCGCGGAGTGACCGAAGATCGCCAGAGTGGCAACGGGCGCTTCACCAATTGATCGAAACGGTGAAAATTGTGGTGGATCGACCAGCACCACGAGCATCGAAAAATACTGAGGGGAAGACACTTATCCCGAATTTCGATCCCCAGGAGAAAAATCAAACAATCGATGTTTGGATTCACCGAGTCGAGGAATTGCAGAAAATCCATGGCTGGGACGACACGACCGTCGCAACTCTTGCCATGGACAACCTAAAGGGCGTCGCGAGGACTTGGTATGAAGGTCTACCAAGTATTACGTTCACCTGGACCGAATGGAAAGAACAGCTGAAGTCAGCGTTCACGGACCACACTGAATTACCCGAGCGATTGACTACGATGCTAGCTAGAATAAAAGGCAAAGATGAACCGATGATGCAGTATTACTTTGCAAAACTGGCACTGGTCACATCGTGCAATATCCAGGGTAAAGAAGCAGCAGCATGTATAGCACACGGAATAACGAATTATTCCTTGAGGATGACCATCAAAAGAAATGATTTCCAGACACCAGAAGAGTTGAGAGTCTTCTTGAGCAAAGCAGAGGAATTGTCGGATAACCGTGGTGATAAGAACCATAGCAAAAACCACCACGAGCGGCGACATTCCGCCGGACAACAGCGGAATTCCTCTCGTTTCCATCAATCGGCAGAGAAATCACGTCAGGTTTCAATCAAGCAGGAGAAACGAGAATCGACCCAAAGGTCAGCGGCACCGGCAACAAAATCAGCGGATTCAGTTGAATGTTACCGATGCCATAAAACTGGACACATCGCCAGGCATTGTCCAGAAAATAAAACGGTAAATAAGGAGAAAAAGGTTCTGAGCATAGGAACAACTCAGCCACGGACGGAAGACGGGAGATTCCAGGAGGCGGTTGTCAACGGCACCTCACTCAAGGCGTACGTGGACGCCGGGAGTCAGTGTGTCACCCTAAGGAAGGAAGAGGCTGACACCATGCAGCTGGAGTTGCAACCGACGGAAGTAGTGCTGCGAGGTTATGGAGGAGGTATTGTCCGGCCATATGGAGTTGCCGAAGCCAAATTGAAAATAGATTTGGCCGAAGGAATCGTCGAGATCCATGTCGTACCCAACGACCTCCAAAATGTACCACTTATTGTGGGACAACCATTTTTAGATCTACCAGGAGTCACCATGGTCCAGAAGGATGGGCGCTTGTGGCTGTTTGACAAAACAGTGGCTCATCTACCAGAAATGGAGAAACTTCCCCCGCAGAAAATAGCGCTGTGGGCTAAAGAGACGACGGTCATACCACCGAAGCATGCAGCTAACATCGAGGTTAAGGTGAGAAGTAAAATTATTGGTGATTTATATGTAGAGCTAAGCGTACGTGGTAAAGAAGGTCGGGAACATTGTATCCCAAGAAGCATGTTAAATACAGAAACTGGGATGCTCCCAGTCGTTAATTTGTCTGATAGACCGTTAATTATTTATCGAGATAAAATAATCGCCAGGGCTGAGCGTGCTCGGGAGGAGTCCTTAGAAGAGAGTAACATTAGAATAATGATGCGTACAGTAAAAACAGAACCTCAAAACGATTTACCGCGTGATCAAATCTTAACCGGTCCGGAAGTATCTCCATCTGAAAAAGATGCGTTGTATGATTTGTTAGACAAATATCGCGATTGCTTTGCATCTAATGTGTCCGAACTAGGTCACACTCGGGCAGCGGAGATAAATATTGAATTGAACAGTAATTCTGTAGTAACTTATAGGCCCTACCGATTATCATACGTGGAACGTGAGAAAGTACGCGGCATAGTCGACGAGCTAAAAGAAAATAACATCATTCAAGAGTCGAATTCTCCATTTGCCAGTCCCATTCTCTTAGTCCGGAAAAAGAACGGTGAGGTTAGAATGTGCGTTGATTATCGAGCCTTAAATGCTATAACAAAGAAAGACAGGCATCCGCTGCCGTTAATTGACGATCAACTCGATAGGCTACAGGGAAACTCTTTCTTTACAATATTAGACTTGTTTTCGGGATATTACCAAATACCCGTCGCGGAAAGTTCCATCGAGAAAACAGCGTTTGTCACGCCCGATGGGCAATACGAGTTTCTTCGAATGCCGTTTGGGTTAGCCAATGCACCCGCTGTGTTCCAGAGGATGATAAATCAGGTCATAAATCCCTTACGCGGAACTATTTGCGTCTTAGCATATATGGACGACATCTTGATTCCATCAAAGAACGTTGAGTCTCGGTTACATGCGTTGAAGCTTGTGTTACAAGCGCTGCGGGAAGCGAACTTAACTCTCAAGTTGAGTAAATGCATGTTTTTACAGTCGAAGGTCGATTACTTGGGTTACGAAGTAACGAGTCAGGGAATTAGGCCGGGTGGCCATAAAATCGAGGCTGTTTCCAAAATTCAAGTACCTCACGATGTTCACAGTGTGAGAAGATTTATTGGCCTAGCCAGTTATTTTAGGAAATTTATCGAAAACTTTGCCATAATAGCTAGACCACTTACACTGTTGACAAAGAAATCTGAGGCTTGGCGTTGGAAAAATGAACAACAGGAGGCCTTCGACACTTTAAAAAACAAATTAGTTTCGAGGCCTGTACTAGCGTTGTACAAGCCTGGCGCGGAAACAGAATTACATACAGATGCTAGTAAACTTGGGTTAAGCGGAATATTGTTACAACACCAAGGCGATGGTGCCATAAAACCTATTGCTTATTTTAGTAGACAAACAAACAAAGACGAACAAAAATACCATTCTTACGAACTAGAAACTCTTGCAGTCATAAGCAGTCTACAGAGGTATCGGGTTTATCTACATGGTTTCCGGTTCAAATTGTTAGTGACTGTAGCGCACTGCGGGCCACCTTCTTAAAAAGAGACTTATTGCCGCGCGTCGCCAGATGGTGGATTCAATTGTTAGAATATGACTGTTACATTGAATACCGAGCCGGAGTAAAAATGCCTCATGCTGATGCACTTAGCCGTAGCCCGTACGAACCGGGTGAGATGTCCGCTAACATCGAAGACATTGGGTTATTGCAAATCGAATTAGGTGATTGGCTATTATGCGCGCAATTACAAGACCCGGAATTGAAACGTATTCACGAGGCACTAAGTCACAACAACTCTGATGACGCGTGCCGACAGATTCATAATGATTATGTATTAAAAGAAAATCGCGTATTCCGAAAGGAAGCGGGTGGACTTAGGTGGGCCGTACCGCAAGCGGCAAGACAACGTATTGTCAAAATTTGTCACGACGATATAGGTCACCCAAGGGTTGAGAAAACTTTGAATAAATTGCGGGCAGATTATTAGTTTCCGTATAGCAAACGTTACGTTAAAGAGTACATTTCTTCGTGTTTAGAGTGTCTGTATAATAAGGGTCCCAGCGGGAAGCAGCCAGGTCATTTGTACCCGATAGAAAAGGTTGCCAAGGCAATGGACACTGTACACATCGACCATTTGGGCCTCTTTGTGTTAAGTACAAATAAAAATACACAGATTCTTGTAGTAGTAGATTCCTTCACTAAGTTTACATTTGCCAAGGCCGTTAAGAATACGCAGGTTGGGCCCGTAATACGAATGCTGGAGAGCATTAAAGAGTTTTTCGGGTTCCCACGGCGAATTATTAGCGACCGAGGTACAGCATTTATGAGTCACAAATTTAAAGATTTCTGTCGGGAAAATGGTATAGTACATGTGGCTACTGCCGTGGCAACTCCAAGGGCAAATGGTCAGGTAGAACGTTATAATAGGACAATTTTAAGCATGTTATCAGCGAGCGCTAGGGATGACCGACGGTGGGATCAGGAATTGCCGAACGTTGTTTGGGGAATAAATAATACTATCAATAAAGCCACGGGTAAATATCCCTCTGAATTACTATTAGGGTTTCGACCGCGGAACGCTGCTGAGTCGCGCATTCTTAATGCGATAGGGAACGATTCTGACGATCCTGTTGATCGCGAGCAGTCTCGAGAAGAGGCAGCTGAGGCGATCCGACGCTCACAGCAAGAGCAGCAGGAGCGTTATAATCTCAAAAGAGCCCCTCCTCGGTTGTTTAATTGTGGCGATTTAGTACTAGTTAGACGAATAATTAGTAGTAATGACGGGTCAAGTAAAAAGTTACTACCTAAGTACGCTGGGCCATATAAAATTACCAAAGTTCTGGACAACGATCGTTACGTTGTCGAGGACGTGCCAGGTGCCCCTAGGTCACAGAAACCATACACCGACGTGCATCCGGGCGAGAAGCTGAAACTGTATGTCACTGGGGTCAACAACGCCGACTCCGAGCACAGCAGTGGCGAAGACACTCCACCTGCTAGTCCACCGGGTATGCACCAACCTATTATCAATAAGGATCAGGTTGTGGATGGAGCAAATGAGAAACTGAGGCTGGCTAAGGACGGCCGAGTGGTAGCTGAGATGAGTCGTGTGATCGTTGAACGATCGGGCGGTCATGTAATGACCGGACGACGACTCCAACGTCCTGGTAGTTGCGTTCAGAAACTGCGAGGATTGCTAGTCGATCGAGCGCCAGTGGCGGTGGTTTCTGCGCACTACTAGTGGTTAGTGACGGATGTCACGTGCATGTGGTCGTCAGTAAGCACTGACGATGTCATTGGGCCCAGCTTATTGCATGTAATGAAGACAAATGAGCATGAATACGACCTGTTTATTTGCATGACCACAGTTGTATTATTGTCGAAATTAACACCCATTATTATTGTGCACAGGTAAAAGACGAGTAACAAGGAGCATGGCGGCGGCTGGCACAAGCATGAAGGTAGACACCCCTTCACGAGGACGTGAATAACGTCAGGCTGGCCGACTGAAAGTGACGTCATCCCCCTTCCACCACATTGGAGGTCCACCCTCTAGTCTCAAGGACCGATAGTGAGGGATGAGAGTACAGGCGGGCCTTGTACTTACCCCCACCCTTGGGGTAACTCTAGGACCCCAGCAACGAGGGAGGATGGTGGCACTTCCGAGAGGATCCCCAATTCGTACACTTCGGTTATCGTCATTCTATTGTCCCGTATATTATTGTACCCTTTAAGTCATATCCATTTGTATAATCTCAATATTGTTAATAAACGTCTTGTAAACGAATAACGCGTTTCTTACATATTGAAATTAATTTTGTATCATAGAAATTAATTTTAGATCATATATAATTAATTTCAAATTATCTTAATTAATTTTTTATAATACAAATTGACTTTATACAATAAATAATTAATTATATATCATAAAAATCAATTTGAAGTAATAAATAATTATTTTTAAAGTTTTGAAATTAATTTTAGTTTAAAAAAATTAAATTCTAAATTATTAATATAAATTTTTGATAAAAAATTATTTATAATTGTATCTCATGAATAATATTCTTGAATACATCAACAATTTCGATTAAAAATTCATTTTACATTGTTAATAATTTTTTTTTTTGTGAAGATTAAATTTAGACAATAAATAATCGTTTTTAAGCAATTTATATTGATATTACAATTTGATAATGTATTTTATAATGTCAAAAACCAATTTTCAATTATTTAAATCAATTCTAGATAATGAGTTATTTATATTAATCATCAAAATTAAATTTAGACTATGAATGATGAATTTTATTATTTTTAAATTAATTTATCATTATAAAGATGAACTTTGATACTAAATAATGAATTCATAACTTGAAAATAAATGATAAATTATAAAAATATAATTCTCATTTATAAAAATTGATTTTGCATCGATAAAATCAATTTTATATCATCCAACTAAATTTTAAATCATAAAAAGTCAATATTAATGTATGGAAATAAATTATAGATTATTCAAATAAATTTTCGATTACAATTATTAATTATTATATCTACGAATCAACATTTTTAAATCCATCATCAATTTTTTGTTTGAAATTTATTTTAGATTATAAATAATTTTTTTTTTTTCTTTTTAATTAATTTCAGATCATAATCAATTGATTTCAAACTATTCAAATTCATTCTATAATTTAATATTATATTTAAGATCATCAAAATCAATTTTCAATTACATGAATTAATTCTAGATAATGAATATTCGATTTCAGATTATAAATTATCAATTTAATTCTATAGAAATCAATTCTAAATTATAAAAATAAATTTTTAATTATGAATAATTAATCTTTATATCTCAAAATTAATATAATTGAATACATTGTTACGTTCTCAGAATTCCGCCCAAAATTATTTTTTTTTTTTTATTATTTTATAAATATTATATTTTAAATAAATTTATCTTGTTCAATTCTCCGAATGCTCATCGAGATATGTCCGTTGCTTCGCTGGTGGCTTGATCAGCAGCTTAGTAACAGAAATCTCGCGATAAGGCATCGGCAGAGAGTCACCGCGGCCGCGGATAGTCCAAACATCTTGCGTCAGCATGGGACCCGGGCCTCGATGACTCTCTTAAGGAGTAACCTGAGCTGCAAACATGGCTGAAATACTCTTTATAAAAACTAATCTGGAGCTAATTCAAGTCAGTAGATCCACGGACTTTCTTGAGCACAGAGCTCTTTCCGACTTGAACCTCTCCAGATCCTTTATCCAATAAAAGCTAATCACAGTAAACACGCTGATAATTCCTTTGGGTGTTAGCGCCTTTCAGCTGTTCCACCAATTCAAATCCTCCCGGTGCCAAGGCTCATTAGCCATTTCACCAATTAAATTTCCCATGGTGTGAGCGCCTTCCAGCTGTTTCACCAATTCAAATCCTTCCGGTGCAAAGGCTCATTAGCCATTTCACCAATTAAATTTCCCATGGTGTGAGCGCCTTTCAACTGTTCCACCAATTCAAATCCTTCCGGTGCAAAGGCTCATTAGCCATTTCACCGATCAAATTTCCCATGGTGTGAGCGCCTTTCAGCTGGTCCCCAAGTCGAAAACCCACTTCGGAGATGAGGGCTTATTAGCCGTTCTATCCGAATTTCCTCCTCGGTCCATGCCGCGGAAAGGCAGGCGTTCACGTCGTTCGGGTCGGACCGTACAAAGGGGCCGTTCATTTTAATCACAGTCGCTTAACTTGTCTGTGCCCATAATCTCCGACGAGGAGCCAGAAGTATCGCGAGTGTCAGTAAAGTGTACCACCTACGTACCTCGGGGGAATTATTCGCCCATGTCGCCATCTCCGTCGCTGCAGGAACCATCGAGCCCAGGACCATTAATCCCGGAAAATCATCCAGCCTTCTGGACGGACGTATCACGTCCTTGGGTACTAAGGCCATCGACCTTCCGAAATATTTCCAACCACCAGGTGAAACAATTCCTTTTTGAGATCCACGGTACGGCTACTACTCTTAGGAGTACTTTCTCTGGACCGGATTTGACAGCTACCCTCCGTTTAAAGCCAGGGGGCTCGCTCAAAAGGGTATCATTTGGGCAAAACTATGGGGTCCGTAATGGTGAGTCTATGAATTATTGAAAGGTAAAAGTAAGCTCATCTGTGACGGCACGCCGGGGGTCAATAAATCACCCAACGATGTCAAACCTGAATTTTATCTATCAGTTCTTAATTATTAAATTTACATTTTAATTTAAAATCGCCAATAAAAATTTAAAAGCGAATTAAAATAATTCCCAAAAATTGAGAACGTAACAGAGGTGCTGTGACCAGGATCACAGATAAGCTTACTTACTTTTATTAAGAAACTGTGAAGTGATCAAAAAGTGTTGGCAGTGTTGCATTAGTAAAAATTTCAAATGAAATTTATGGGCAATTTCAGTGAAGTGATTCGTGAATCAATGAGTTTTTTTTTTAGTTTTATACAGGTGTTCCTGGGGTAAGAAAAGAAATTTTGTTTTGTCCACGATCAGTATGCATGGCTTATAATTTCTGAAAATTTATCTATTATGACGATTCGCCAATATTTTTTATGACAAATTAAAATTCACATTTTTAAAAAAAAAAAAAAAAAAAAAAAAACGAAATGGTTGCTACGGAAAATTTAAATCTATATACTAAATCTTTATGTGAAAATTTAAATTTACATATTGTGCACGAAATTTTTCGTTATAAATTTGTATTTATATATTTTAAATAAAATTTTTCCGTGAAAATTTAAATTTGCATATCCTTACACAAAATTTTGTTATAAAAATTTAAATCTATATATTTTATACCAAATCTTTCTATGGAAATTTAAATTTACATATTGTACATGAAATTTTTTGTTATAAAATTAAATTTATATATTTTAAATGAAATTTTTCGATGAAAATTTAAATTAAACTATATTTTATACCAAAATTTTGTTATAAAAATTTAAATTAGCACATAATTTTTGCTATAAAATTAAATTTATATATTCTATACGGAATCTTTCTGTAAAATTTAAATTTATGCATTTTACACGAAATTTTTCGTTGGAAAAACTAATTTATATATTTTAATACGAAAATTTTTTGTTGTGAAAATTAAAATCACATACTTTATACGAAAATGGTTGCTACGGAAATACTTTACAGAAAATTAAATTCACACGTATTAAACGTTTACAGTTGCTACAGAAATTTTTATAAAAATTAATTAAATTCAATTAAATAAAATTTAATTAAATCAATAACTGTCACTTTCTTTTGAGATTTTAAAACTCGATATATTTTATAGCGAATTTAATATTCGCGTATTTCGAATTTTCTATTTTATTTATTTCGTCGAGGAAAATCCTCATGATACATAAGTTTATAAAATAAATAATTATTTACGAAAAGTTATTAAAATAATGATTCCTTGGGGAATTTAATCTCAGAAAATTAATTTATCCGTCGGACTCTCGAAGTTGCACCGTCCGTCGGACAACTTCCGTCAATACGCGATCTTATGTCAGATGCGTGAGGGAAACCTTAACCAACATTTTAAAATGATACAAATTTATTAATTTTGCAATATTTTTACCAATGCTTGACGCAAAGGAAGCCTTCTACCAACTCTGATAACATTTTTTTCACTATTATTGAATTTAAATGAATGTCGTATAACATCAGTCATCTGAATTAGCTATCAGTAATTAATTGACGCTTATTTTATTAAAAAAATTAAATTAAATTGATGAATCAGTTATTAAGATTTTTCTTTCAATTAATTAATTACAATTATAATTTCATAATTTAGCTATTATTATTCAGAGACTGATCATTAAAAAGAAAATTGGTAGATTGTCTTCTTAATTAAGCATTGGAATTTTGTAAACGATTTTGAATTAAAATATTTTTTTTTATTTTATTTTATTCAATTTCTTTTAAGAAATTTTATTTTTTTTTTATTAATCATTGTGTCGCGTTAATTAACCATGGCGCTACCAGATCCGATGACCGAAGAAGAACTTCACGAATTAAGTGAACGTTTAGAAGCTCAATGTCGTGACCATGATAAACGCGAAGCCGATATTTTATAACGTGAGAGTCTACTTAAATCTCGATTAACAGATTTGACGGGTCGCGAGCAGCGACTTCTTAGTTGGGAATCTGATTTGAAAGACCGCGAATCAATTATTAGTAAAAAAGAAATTTCATTAGAAGAACGCGAAATTACCTTGAAGCAGCTAGAAATCGCGGGTCGTGGAATTAATGTTACCGAAAAGGAACTCGCGGAAAGGGAGGCTGAATTAAATGCTTTCGCAAAAGAACTCGAAGATCGAAGAGCCGAATTAGATAATAAAGAGACAGAAATCGAAAATCAAGCGCGGGAATCAGCGGATGTTTTCCGCCAGGCCAGAACCTTGGAAGCCGAACGCTATCACAAACGGGAAAACTCCCTCAAGGAGCTTGAAAGTTCGTTGGATCAAGCTCGTAACGATTTACAGGCTAGGGAGGATGCTCTGAATCAGCGGGAAACCGAAATCGAAGCTGAAAGCAAAGAACTTCAAGAAACCGCCGCGGACTTGACACGGATGATTCGTGAAATTAAAGAAGCAAAAAAATCTGAAGGAAAAAAATTAGAAACAAAAAAATCAGAGGAGCCCTCCGCAATTTCATTATTAAAAAAGGAATTTGCCCAATTAAAAGGCAAAGAAACAAAACCCGTTGTAGTCGATTCGGTAACCGGTAACAGTAACATCACAGTAAAAGATGCGCTATCTTATGTCCCTACTTTTAACGGGTCTAGCTCTTCAGTATCAGATTTTATCAGATCCTGTAAAAAAGCATGCTCCATGCTTCCTACTAGTTCCGAATTCATGTTTTTGACCTTGTTGCGTCAAAAATTTGAAGGTCCAGCGCGCACTACGGTAGAAAACATGGACTATGCTAATATTAAGGAGTTCGAAAACCTTTTGAGGACCGTTTTTGATCGCCGCCGCTCCGCAAACCAGTACAAGGCCGATATGGAACACATAATCATGAAACCAAACGAAGATATGGTATCTTATGTTAACCGGACCCGAGCAATTTATCGCGATATATTACACGTAGAAATTTCGGAGCGTGGCGTTTTAACTGACTCAGAAACAATTAAGATCTATAAAGATTCTATCGCAGCTTTTCTTCGAGATATCCTACCGCTTTTGCAAGTTCAATGCCGATTAAAACCGCATGACGATTTAGAACAAACTTATACGTCCGCGATCGAGGCATTTAAGGAATATGAAATGAATATGAAACGTTTCAAAAACCAGTCATTAACCTCCCCAGTCGCGGTAGCGGTCGTCCAAAATCAAGATTCCAAATGTAACTCGAAGGATAATAAATCGAAACCTGAAAAAAATTCAGGAAACGGAAAGGGTAAATCGGGATCCGGGTCAAACGCGAAAAAGGGTAACGACAACAA
Source organism: Cotesia glomerata (assembly GCF_020080835.1). Lineage (NCBI taxonomy): Eukaryota > Metazoa > Arthropoda > Insecta > Hymenoptera > Braconidae > Cotesia > Cotesia glomerata. Next base: position 7,439,244 of record NC_058166.1, on the reverse strand, counting down.
CGCGCAAAAATCTAACGCCGGTAATAATTCAAAAAAATCCGGCCAGAGCGAAAATAAAACTAAAAGCGGATCTTCGGGGGGTAATCAAAGGACCAACTCGTATGATCTTTGCCCCTGTTGTGGCAAGACTGATCATTCCCTCGCGAGATGTTTTAAATTTTCTTCATTACTTCAATCTCGTATGGGTGAGTTGGGAAACTCGATACTCCTGGAGCAAACGAACGACGGGACCTCCGGGAGTCCGGACAACTCCAAATCCCCGTCGAAAAATCCAGAGACCCCGTCAACATCACAACAGTAATGGTAAATCTCCGTCAAACTAACGTGCCCGCGATTTTAGCTAAAGGTAACGACGTTAAAGATTCGGTAACCGTTATGCTTGTCACGGGATCAGAAGTAAATTTAATAAAAATTGGTGCTCTTTGTAAACCGCAATATATCGATCGAGATTTTGAATTAGCGCTGCTGGGTATCAATAAAGATCCAGTGTTCACCGTAGGCAAAACCTACGTGGAACTATTCGGCTACGATATTAAATTTAGTGTTGTCGAGGATAATTTCCCTACATTACACCCTGCTTTATTGGGTGCTAGATTCTTTAGCGAATACGGCGCTAGGCTTTTCTTCGATCGCAAAATATTTACGTTTTTTGATATAGAAGTACCGTTTTTTGAAACCGAAATGGACAAATTAAGCCCTGATTCAGTTTCAGCAATTAAAATTAAAACTTCTTCCGATTCTCAAAGTCATGGTTACGTACCGCGTATTTATTGTACTCCTGGAGTGGAGTTAGGCGGCACTTTCGAAGCTAACGACGACGGTACCTTCCTAAGAGCTTACAATAGTTTGGACCATGAGGTCCTAATTCCGAAACCAGTAGTGAGTTTGCGATCTCCCTTTTGGTGGGACGAAAGCGATTGCTCGAAAAAATTATCGCCGATTAAAATTATTAATGATAATGCTCGCGATTGTTCTAAAACCCCGAATTTTCCAGAAAAAATAGAATCTAACGTGTTTATAATAACCGAGAATATGAAAACTCCGGAACGGGCACAGAGCGTGTTCAGCTCTGTTCACCTGACAGAAGAGTTATCGGATTTGCAACGCGTAGAAATTGAAAACTTGATTACTAACAATCAAGATCTATTTTATCTTCCGGGAGAATATCTCGGTTCAACGAGCGAGATTTTGCATAGAATCATCACTACTGACGACCAACCGGTTTTTAAAAAGCAATATCGCTTTCCTCCTATACATAAGGAGGAAATCTCGCGGCAGGTCAGGGAATTAGAGGAAAAGGGTATTATTAGACCTTCAGAATCCGGCTATTGTTCACCTATTTGGATTGTCAAAAAGAAAGAAGACTCTTTAGGCAATAAAAGGTGGCGCATGGTTATATACTTTAGAGATTTAAATGATAAAACATTTACTGTTGTCTATCCGACACCAAATATTATTGAAATTATTGATCAAACTGGAGATGCCGCTTGGTTCTCCACTTTTGATTTAGCTAGTGGATTTCACCAGATTGAAATCCACCCTGATGATATACACAAAACTGCCTTTTCGACCCCAGACCAGCATTATGAATTTGTAAGAATGCCGTTTGGGCTGAAAAATGCCCCTCCGACATTTCAAAAATTAATGAACAAGGTCTTGGCTGGTATGATAGGCAGGGGCGTGTTCGTCTATATGGACGATATCGTAACTTACTAAAAAACTTTCGCGGATCACATTGCGAAGATTAAGGAATTATTCGAGCGTCTACGTAAGGCCGGTTTGCAACTACAGCCAGATAAATGTCACTTATTCCGTAAGGAAATTAATTATTTAGGGCATATTATATCTGCTAACAGGGTTCAACCGGACCCAAAGAAAACGGACGCCGTCGAAAAATTTCCGATACCAAACACTGCAAAGAAAGTCCGGGAATTTCTGGGTCTCACGAAGTATTACAGGAGGTTTATCGATAATTACGCAAAAATTAGTAAACCGTTAACCTCCTTATTACAAAAGGACGCTACGTTTGTATGGAGTGAGAGTCAGAAGGAGGCATTTGAAACTCTTAAGGGTGAATTAACAAATTCTCCAATTTTGCAATTCCCAGACTTTTCTCGAGAATTTATTATAACCACGGACGCCTGCGATTATGGCATTGGGGCTTGTCTGAGTCAGGGTGAAATTAATAAAGATAAACCCGTATGTTACGCCTCGCGGTTGTTAAATTCGGCCGAACGTAATTACTCCACAATTGAAAAAGAAATGCTTGCAATAGTATACGCCGTGAACAAATTTCGACCGTATATCTACGGAAGTCAATTCACATTGGTAACCGATCATCGACCGTTGACGTGGATAAATTCTGTAAATTCACCGAATTCACGTATAGTCAGGTGGCGGTTAAGCATGGAGGACTATAGTTACAAGGTCGTATATAAACCGGGCCGAATAAACTCAAACGTCGACTCATTATCGCGTAATCCAGTTGATGAACCCGAAGAACCCGTGCAGGTAGCACCGATTCGCAAAGGAAATCCGGACGTAACTATATCTACGCCGGAAAAAACGAGCGAAGAAGACCCTACGGAAAATAGAAAACGCGTTCGGAGGCCCTACAATCTTCGGAGGAAAGCTCGAGCGCTTAATGATACGCCGGAGCAAAGCAGTAATTCGGAACCCGAAAATCGCGAAAAGATAATTCCGCCAGTCCGATTTACATTCAAACCTCGACAGTAGGCTATACCAGCTCCAGGTCCTGCTGCACGAGCAATTCAGGACCCGAGCCAACCTGGGCCGTCGACAGCGCCTCAACCGCGAATTCTCTCTGACGAAGACGAACAGGCGATACGCCCGATCGAGGATCAACCTCGAGAACGTACGAATTCCAGGGCGCGTCCGCGTAACATGCCTTTGTTATCCTCTGGTGATTCTACCTACGAGGGAGTGTCTGACGACCCTCTGACGGAAACCGAGCAGAATAACCGCGAGAATAGAAACAGTAATCGCGAGATTGATATGGACATCGACGAAAGTAGCGGCAACGAAGACATAGTCAATGAATCCGAATTACAAACGGACGCAGATGACTCCGAGGACGATCGTCAGTCTGAGGAGGGAGAGGCTGGTGCGGATGAAGAAAATCCTGAACACCCTCCGCGTAACAATCGAGCGACAACTACGCCGCAAGTTCGTGAAATCGCGCCTAATGTCCGTGAGACCCGAGACCGGCTATCAATGCAGGCGGATAATGTTTTGATTTTCGTCAATGTTAAAGGTGATCCCTACGTTGAAGGTAGCCGCGAACTTTCCGGGATGTTGCAAATTCGAGAAGACCTACGCGTTAATTATCTGAGATCTACTATAATTCCGTATAAAAGGAAAAAAAGGCACTGTATCTTGGCTGTGCCCAAGTACAGGGCGTTGGATCTCGTATCCGTGGATGACATCTGTGAAACTTTGGAAAACGTTTATGCAAACGTGATACAATTAGAATTAGAATCATTTAGTATTGCAAAAACAGACAAGATCGACGACATTAATTGGCTGACAATCCAGCGCAGGTTAATTGAACTTTTTGCTGACACAGAAGTAAAAATTACTATTTGCCTTAATTTAGTTCGTATTCCAGACGACGAGGAAAGACCTCAGATTTTAAAAGAATACCATGGTTCCGCTGTAGGTGGTCATAAAGGTATGACCAAAACCTACAAAAGAATCAGGCAAAATTTTTTCTGGCCTAATATTAAAAAAGACGTCATCGAATATATTCAAAAATGCCTGGATTGTCAGCTGAAAAAGCTAGTTCGAGTCAAAAATAAACAACCAATGGTGCTCACAGATACCCCGGATGCGGGTTTCGACAAAATTGGTCTTGATATTATGTATCCTACGCACACGTCTGCGTCGGGCATGAAATATATTTTAACAATTCAGGACCTATTAACTAAATTCTCTATGGCAATCGCATTAGAACAAGCAACAGCGGTCGATGTAGCGAATGCTCTGGTAAACAGATGGTTTTGCTACTTCGGTCCACCTAAAGCCATACTTACCGATCAGGGAACAAATTTCCTTTCAAGCCTACTTAAAAATATTGCTAAAAAGTATAAAATAAAACAATATCAAACGACTGCATATAGGTTTTACGAGCTACACATGAACAGTACAAGTCATCGTGTAGCTATATTAGCCGGTAGTCAAAGCATGGGGGGAGATTGTGAAAAAGGAACCTTTTCCGACGAATACGGTACGTGGTCGGGAGCGGTAGTGGACGCTACATTCGAAGTTACGTTAAGTGAATACGAAACCGCGCTTAATACAAAGACAAATGAGATTTTATTGCGGTCGGAAACGAGGTGTAACGCGGAAAAATTAACTTGTATTACCAGTGATGGTATGTCCGCGTTTTGGAGTGAAGTTCCGAAAAACTCGTGTTTAATGAAATACGCGCAATTATACCACGGTCCTGCCACGAAAATGATCGGTCAAGATGGATTACCAGAAGTATACTCACTTACTACCGAGGACATTACTTTTGCCCTCGCACAGCGAGGCTTTATGGGAGTATGTGGGCATACAGTGATCAAGACCGAACATCCAAAATTGTTCATTATTGTCGTCAAAAATCAAGGTCATACCCTCTCAGCGGAAACTATCAAAACCGAGGACATGGATATTTTCGCATATATAAACAGCAAGTTTATATATGTCGAAAAATTCATTCGTCAACAACTTCAAAATCTTTATCATGACGTTCTAGTTCGACGTTGTGAACTAGAACGATCTGTGCTTCTTAACGCGCTGGCCTTGTCGTCACTAACACCTGACGCATTTGCGTATGCTTTGATGAAAGGACCCGGGTATTACACCACCGTCGCCGGAGAATTAGTCCACATTACCAAGTGTATATCAGCACCTGTAAAGGTCCGCGAAACAGAACAATGTTATCAGGAGCTACCTGTAACATAAAACCATATAACAATAAAAGCGACTTTTTGACACCTAAGTCAAGAATATTGATACAACACGGTACCCTGATAGAGTGTAATACTATTTTGCCAATAGGTTACTTAATCGAAGGTGTCTGGTTTCACATAACTCCACAGGCGATTAGAGCACCCGAGCCTCAACAACTACAACCTCTTATGAGCCCGACTTGGAATTACGAAAATCCGGAGCATTTGGCAACATCGGGAATTTATTCTCAAAAAGATTTAGAAAAGCTGAGAAGCCGCATCATGTTTCCAGCGGAAAGACGCGCTCTTTTAAATTCCATAGCGATGGGGGGAGCAGGACGTGCCATTCCTCCAGGAAGTCTCGACGTTATGGGCTTATTCGACGAAGAGGCCCTCGAAAAATTAGCAACTAGCACCGGCTGGAAGATCTGGCGAGCATTAATAGATTTTGGCTCATTCACCGCCGGCGTCTTCTCAATTTTGCTAATCATAAGATTACTGAAGTTCGTCCTTGATACTTTATTCCACGCCTACGCCCTTTATACTATTTATGGGTGTAGCGTATTATTAGTGACAGTGGTTTACGATACGTTAACCAACCTCCTACTTCATCGTCACCATCACCAAAGACGGATTTTCGACGAAGAAAAACAACGACCTATGGCTCCGATACCTCGGCCAAGGTCAAGCATATGTATCATCGACGAACAGCGAGACTACACGAAGTCAGCTCCACCTGAAGAGATGTCCTTACGGAAGCTATCGAGACAACTTGAAGATCAATAGCAGGAAGATTCGCCCATCAAACTACACGAGTGCTTTAACAAAGAAACTTTAACTCGTTTATGAAACAGTGATGTGCGCGACATCGTGAAATAGCCAGACCCGAATCGCGTCTCTTATGTCAATTATTGTCATTAGTTAAGTTAGAATTAAAACTAAACTTATTAAGCAGTTACCGTATATTTTCATAACTGTATAACTGACTTAGTGCAAAGGACACTTGTTCAATTTTACGCACTTAAATCATCGACGAATGTCGATTATATTTTAATTTATATTTTATATCTAAACTTTAGAGCCACAGCCTCAATAGTCACTCAATAGAATAATCAATTTTATTATTTGTTATTTTCTATAGAGACCTTTTTTTTTGATATCAAATATTATATTCAGCGACTTGAGCCGATTACGAAGCCGATTATTTGAATGACTTTTACTCCAAATATTATATACAGCGACAAAAGATGAATAATTTAGCAATTTTATATTTCTTTTCCAACTTAATGTCGATTATTTTCATCTGTATCTTAGAATGCATAATCAATAATTGATTGCTCAAAACATCATTAATATTTATAATTAATTCGAATCAGAAGGCAATTCTATCGTCATAACTGGAGCTAATCTTTTTTTATTATTATTAAATTTTGTCTACTTTACCACGACAAAGTCGTAATCTAAATACAAATATTGTAATTTTATATAACATTTATGAATATTGTGAGTTAACAAGTCTATAATGGCTTGTAGCATTTAGACCGTAAGGAAATCAGCCATCGTGGGTACCTCAGGTTTAGTTAAGAGTAAAGCGAAATTCTTTCAAAATTTTGGTTTATATAGAGTCATCGAACTAGCACCGCTTTTCGTTGAAGCACTGCAAGTTTCCAGGGTTGGGAGGTGTTACGTTCTCAGAATTTCGCCCAAAATTATTTTTTTTTTTTATTATTTTATATATATTATATTTTAAATAAATTTATCTCGTTTAATTCTCCGAATGCACATTGAGAGATGTCCGTTGCTTCGCTGGTAGCTTGATCAGCAGCTTAGTAACGGAAATCTCGCGATAAGGCATCGGCAGAGAGTCACCGCGGCCGCGGATAGTCCAAACATCTTGCGTCAGCATGGGACCCGGGCCTCGATGACTCTCTTAAGGGAGTAACCTGAGCTGCAAACATGGCTGAAATACTCTTTATAAAACTAATCTGGAGCTAATTCAAGTCAGTAGATCCACGGACTTTCTTGAGCACAGAGCTCTTTCCGACTTGAACCTCTCCAGATCCTTTATCCAATAAAAGCTAATCACAGTAAACACGCTGATAATTCCTTTGGGTGTTAGCGCCTTTCAGCTGTTCCACCAATTCAAATCCTCCCGGTGCCAAGGCTCATTAGCCATTTCACCAATTAAATTTCCCATGGTGTAAGCGCCTTTCAGCTGTTCCACCAATTCAAATCCTTTCGGTGCAAAGGCTCATTAGCCATTTCACCAATTAAATTTCTTATGGTGTGAGCGCCTTTCAGCTGTTCCACCAATTCAAATCCTTCCGGTGCAAAGGCTCATTAGCCATTTCACCGATTAAATTTCCCATGGTGTGAGCGCGTTTCAGCTGTTCCCTAAGTCCAAGACCCACTTCGGTAATGAGGGCTTATTAGCCGTTCTATCCGAATTTCCTCTTCGGTCCATGCCGCGGAAAGGCAGGCGTTCACGTCGTTCGGGTCGGGCCGTACAAAGGGGCCGTACATTTCAATCACAGTCGCTTAACTTGTCTATGCCCATAATCTCCGACGAGGAGCCAGAAGTATCGCGAGTGCCAGTAAAGTGTACCACCTATGTACCTCGGGGGAATTATTCGCCCAGGTCGCCATCTCCGTCGCTGCAGGAACCATCGGGCCCAGGACCATTAATCCCGGAAAATCATCCAGCCTTTTAGACGGACGTATCACGTCCTTGGGTACTAAAGGCCATCGACCTTCCGGAATATTTCCAACCACCAGGTGAAACAATTCCTTTTCGAGATCCACGGTACGGCTACTACTCTGAGGAGTACTTTCTCCGCACAGGATTTGACAGCTACCCTCCGTTTGAAGCCAGGGGGCTCGCTCAAAAGGGTATTATTTGGGCAAAACTATGGGGTCTGTAATGGTGAGTCTATGAATTATTGAAAGGTAAAAGTAAGCTCATCTGTGACGGCACGCCGGGGGTCAATAAATCACCCAACGATGTCAAACCTGAATTTTATCTATCAGTTCTTAATTATTAAATTTACATTTTAATTTAAAATCGCCAATAAAAATTTAAAAGCGAATTAAAATAATTCCCAAAAATTGCGAACGTAACAACATCATTAATTTTTTGTTTGAAAATTTTTTTTGAACTATATATTATTTGTTTTTTTTTTCTTTTTGAGAAAATTAATTTTGGATCATAAATAATCGAATTTAAGCTACTCAAGTTAATTTGATAAATTAATAATGTATTTCATATTATGAAACTTAAATTTTCAATTAAACAAATTAATTTTATATAATGATTAATTAATTTTAATCATAAAAATCTAATTTAGACAATGAATAATGAATTTTATGTTTTAAAAATTATTTTGTTATGATAAAAATGGACTTTAAATAATGAATAACCGGATATTATAATTAAGAATTAGCTTTGTGTCGTTAAAATTGTATTAAAATGATAAAAAATTGATTTGAAATAATGAAAATTAATTTCACATTATAAGCCAGTCCCATGGCTAAGCGGTACAACGCTTGTCATGCTTGCTTGGGACTGGTGAGGCATGGGTTCGAATCCCGGTGTGAGCTGAAATATGATTTTCACTGAACATCGGTGCGCGTATCTCTTGCCGGGCTGTACAGGTTTGGGTTTTTCGATGGTTTACCCAAGCCCTGTGCTACCGGTGGGGCACAGGCAAATGCGTGCAGTTTCCCAAAAGTCGGCCCATCGTCGTATCGCTCTCCAGGCTGAAAAAGTATGTAATAACGCCAAACTTATTCTTCTTAACTTAATGTACCGATCAGCCTCGAGTCCCCCTCTGGTCTCGGCCCGACCCCTATCGAGAAAGAAGTCTGAAAAGCAGGGTTAAAAAAAAAAAAAAAAAATTAAACATCATAACTATTCAATTTTAATCGATAGATGTTACTTTTGAATCATTATAATTAATTTTATATTATAAAAATGAATTTTAGAACAGAAATACACTAACTTCAAGTTATCAAAATAAGTTTCAGACTGTTAATGATTTATTTAATGTTATTATTATTGATTTTATTTTCTTAAAATTTATTTTTTAAGGTGGAAATTAATTATAATCCATAAAAATCAATTTTTGATTATATATGATCAATTATTAATTATAAAGAAAAATAATATATGATAAATCATTGATTGTAAATTCAAAAATTCCTTTTAGAACATGAACAGTTAATTTTTGATCATGAAAATATATTCATGACTGAAAATAAATAATGTTATGTTTTATTAACAAATTTTATAATATAACAATAATTTTTTTTTTATAAAAATTAATTTTTCATATTGAATAATTGATTTTTCAATTTAAATATATATTTAAGAATATAAATAATCAATTTCCAATAGTTAAAATCAATTTATTATTATATAAAATGATATTGATGTATCAATAATCAATTTTAAAACAAGATAATTTAAATTAAATTGTTAATATAAAATTTTAAATTAATAAAATGAATTTTATATGATCAAAATTAATTTTATATTATATAACTTAATTTATATTCATAAAATCGAATTTTAGACGAAAAATAATTGATATTATCTCTCAAAAATCAATTTTCTATAGTAGATAATAAATTTTAAATTATTAAAATCAATTTGTAATTATCAAAATCATCTTTAAACTACAAAAATTGATATAAGATAATAATAATAATAATAATAATAATAATAATAATAATAATAGATTATTAATTGTTCAAGAATACATAATGATTCGTACAATGGGTTAGATAAACAAATGAGCATTTGATCATTGCTAATAAACTCTCAGATAAAATCAATTGAATCACAAAGAAATATATTAAAAGAATTAGATTAAAATCAGCCGACGATATTAAAATAAAACTTATGATTGTTGTTAATTATTGTTCACATAGGAGGTTAGAAAAAGATGGCCGAAGCATAAACATGTGTCATTTGTTTATGCTGCTTAATATACATATTTCAACTGTTTTTGACATTAGATAAAAGGTTACTAGATTACGGATACAAAAATTTATTGAAGATTATGAATGATCAATTTTTAACTATCAGAATAAATAATATACGATAAATCATTGGTTTTTTGTTTGAAAATTAGCTTCAGATAATAAATAATTGATTTTAAATGTAATAATTTATTTGAGACTATAAAAAAATAATTTTAAATAATTTATTATGATATTAATGAACTTTAAACATTGAATAATAATTATTATTATTTTGAGTCACGCATACAAAACACCGGCACACAAAAAAAAAAAGTTGTCAGTACT